>NC_056749.1:843032493-843332493 GCF_019279795.1 Protopterus annectens | reverse complement strand
AGCAACACAACACTG
Organism: Protopterus annectens; assembly: GCF_019279795.1. Classification (NCBI taxonomy): domain Eukaryota; kingdom Metazoa; phylum Chordata; order Ceratodontiformes; family Protopteridae; genus Protopterus; species Protopterus annectens. Next base: position 843,332,478 of record NC_056749.1, on the reverse strand, counting down.
AAACCTTGCCAAGAAACTGATAGGAAACCAATAAATTAAGTAAGCTTTTTATTTTATATATAACCCCTCCGTGCACAGTTCTGAGTCATATGGCTCCTCTGCCTAATTAGCTCATTTATTATGCAGTAGTGGTAGCCGGACAAATGTGAGCTAGGGGAAAGCCCTATGACCTTTTATTTCTGTCTGAGATCCCTACTGCCTCAGCCACAATGTAGTGGGATTCGTATTGTACACAGCAAGCCAGATTACTGGCGTTGTGGGGTGGCCTTCCCTTTCCACTGCAAGAGCCCCTTCCTCATAGCAATTCTTTCCATTTCTGATGCCTGCTGCCCTCTGGGTGAAAGCACAGTCCTGCACCTTGATCTACCCTGGCTTAGGGTGTGATTGTACACAGTAGCAGTAGCTCACTAGTTTCAGTCTCTGTAGGGTGACGCACACAGTACTCCTACTAGCTGTCACCCATGTGGTGAACCAGAGCCAGATACCAACAGGATGGATAAGCTGACATCAGCTTTTCAGTCATGTTTTTTACACCAGCTCTTACATGTGATGAACAATTTTTTTGAACTCATGTCACCTGTCACACAGTCAGGCTTTTATCCCACTCTGCCATAGAGCTGCCTCATAAATAATGAAAAAATTGCTTATGCAGGTAAATTTGCAAAACAACTAAATCAGTTAGAGAGGTTGAAAAAAAATTCTCACTAAAAGGATTAAAGCCTTAGCAACCACGGCTACTCAAACAGACTGAAGGAGATGTCACTCTTCTCCAGATCATAGTTTCTGCTGAGGGGGTTTTGACCTTGTTTTTCTGGGCCACAGTGAACTCTTTCTTTTCTGAAACTATCAATTTAGAATAATCCAGTCAGAGATATAATAACAAGGACATAAATATGATTAACTTCAGAACGTCAAACTCTGTGAAACAGTACTTGTAAAAACAACAGATTTATAACCAAATGCATCCATCAGCACTGAACTTAACACCTTACTGCCTTGAAAACATGCCAGTCCTTTTACATGTTTATAAAAAATGTCAAAAGGTACACGAGTTGGTGTCATTTTTAACATGAACCAATGGCAATCAAACATCAATAGACCTTAAAACTGAAACAAACCAATGACCTTATAATGTAGATCATAGCTGTATAACTATTCATCAGCAATTGCTCTCTGAAACAGCATCCTACTGCACAAAAAGATGGTTGACACCTTAAGTCATGAAGGAAGCATGATTTTCTGGCTACACTTTGTGGAGAATAGATAGATAGATAGATAGATAGATAGATAGATAGATAGATAGATAGATAGATAAAAACAATTAAAAAAAATCCCTCTAAGTGATTTTAAGTACTACTGTACATGCTACTTAATATCAAACAAATATGCTAAAGTATCAACTGACTATGTTTATCAAAAGCAGTTTTGAAAAAACAAGTTCCAACTAAGGGTAACAGTGTTTTCAGTTCCATGTTGATGACCCTAGGATCTTTCTGAGTCCCACTCATGATTTTATCTCCTTTAATTAACATAGATCATAATACCATTTTATTTAACTTTAAAGTACAATTGTAGTTAACCATATACAAATCACACCTAGTAGAATTTACCAGTGAAAACTATTACCAAATAGATGACATGTTATGAAAAAGTGACAGCAGATACTGTCCTTGATGACCTAAATTAATTTGCTCAACTTACTATAAACAAGCTTCATGACATTAAGTTATGCATTCATTAATGCATATTTATAATACGGAAACATGTATGTAAAAAAATACTTTAGGGGAAATCACCACATTATTTAGATATATAACCTAAAAAGGGACTATGTCTTCCAAAATTCCCCAAATTATTAAAACAAGTCAATATTAAATAAAACAGGAGAACTTTTTTTTGTCAAATGCTCATTGAGACACATATGAAATCAGTATAGTCTCAACGTATACTGAGATATTCATTATCAATAAATACTGCAGTGATCTCTTATTCAAAGGATACAACAAACATGCTTACAGAAAAAATGTGCAAATGTTATAGAAAGCAAAGAAACACATAACAGTACCATTGTAAAAAGAGGAACCAATGCTTATAAAATGAAATACATCCAATCCTGTTCCACACAAGTTCCAGACCATCATGCTGCAATATGAGGAAGAAGATATATAGCTCCCACAGTATGCAGGGGAGACATCCACCACTGTGCTGGTGTTCTATACCACTGCCCATTTACCAGAGATCTCGGTAGCTGTAGATCACATGCACTTTGCCTGTGAGGGCCTATCTGGTCCACAGGATGTCAGGCACATCAACACTTCATCAGCTGACAGGTGGCGTGAAATGCCTGGGGCATCATCCATAATGTTTCTGAGTAACACCCAGCCAGTCCCTATAGTTGTAATACTTGGCAGATTTCTAACATGTACAACTGATTTAGATGAGGTGATACCTCATAAGGTTATCTGGTTGGCAAGTATACATACAGGCAGGTGCAGAGGTTGGTTTATGCAGGTACCATACAGCCAGGTTACAGGCTGCATATAATCATCTCATCTTCATGAGTTCCAGGGAATGCCAAATACATTTTGGAAATGTGGTTGATGACATAGCTCTGCAAACCTAGCCCATGGCAGAGATGGCATATAATATTGCACATCCACAGAAACATACCCCCAGATTTATGAAGTCCTGCATTGCATGCAGAATTAGTCTAAGAGCTATTTTCGGCAACATGGCTGACGTGATCCAGGAATGAGCTCCCGGGACGTGCACATGAGCTCTTAGACTAATCCTGCATGGACCAAGCTCCTGTATTCAAATTATCCTCATTTGCAGGTGAAAACCATGCAAATGAGGGTAATTTGCGATCCAGGAAGCTAGTAGCTGTCCGTCCAGGACGAGTGCAGTCTGCAGAAATGTACTCAGTTAGTAACCAAGTACATTTCTGCAAACTACAAAACGGAGGCATGACAGCCCCAAATAAAATGTGCATATGATGTATAATCCATGCCAATCATCATATAATTGGCAATCGGCATGGAAAACAGTGTAAAAATGAAATATTTAACTTTTTTTTTTTTGGCCGATATCGGCCATTTAAGCTAAGGGCAGCGGTGCGCAAATGGGATCGAGCTAAAAATAAAAAAAATAAATAAAACAACCATTAAGAAGAAAATCATTATTTTGCCATAATAGTCAATGGCAGGCAGAATACAACATGGCCAGTGCAGACTGGCTGCTAAGGGGGAAGGCTGAGTGTGGGACATGTAACCAAGGATTAGCAGGCAATCCTATGCAAATGAGGGGAATGATAGAGAATCCCAGATTCCCTGTCAGTGCAAGCCTGCACCCAAGAGTGTAGGACTAGGAAAACCATGAGTGTAAGCCCTAGACATAGCTGACATCAGAAGGGGGGTGTGTCAGGCATGCTGTAAGCTAAGTGGAGCACTGTGGCTCGTGTTTACCCTTAGCTAAGCTAAGCTAAGGCAGGGGGTATGTCTAGGGCTGTCCTATCTTACATCAAGAAAATCATGGTGTACACAGGTAGAACAAGTCAAAATCCTGTAAAACGTGCATACAGCATGTACACGTTTTCGCCGTGCACACCAGGTGCAAAAAATATAGCAGCTCTGTTCAAATCTGAGCACTGTGTTTGTGCGACACACCCCCGGGCTTAAACAGGAAGGCAATAGGAAGGGAAACCAGCAGTAGGAAGGTAATCAAGGAGAACTAGCTTAGCTGGCAGGTGAAATGTATCAGAATCAGCCAATTACACAGACAGCAGACCAGCCCAGCCCAGAACATTACTATAAACTAAGCAAACACCTTCCCATCTGGTTTTTCCACACTCTACACCAACGGTGTATACAAGTGTGGACATTTTAACAAACCTACAAAATGAGAAGGGCTGCAGCAGGCAATATAGAACAACATGTACAAGAAGCTGAGGGTGGTGATGATGTCAATGCTGCTGAACAACCCACAGTGAGGAGATGGAGAAGAGTGTACAGACCCAGGGTAACCTACCAGAGGCTACGTGAGCTGGAGATAGTGAAGCGCTATAGGGTGGACAGAGACCTCCTACAGCAAATTGTTGAGCTGTGCCGGCCACACCTGACATATTGAACAACCCACAGTGAGGAGACAGAGAAGAGTGTACAGACCCAGGGGAACCTACCAGGGGCTACATGAGTTGGAGATAGTGGAGCGCTATAGGGTGAACAGAGACCTCCTACAGCAAATTGTTGAGCTGTGCCGGCCACACCTGACACACCAAACTGGCCGAGGGGAATCCATCTCAGTGGATACCAAGGTATGTGTAGGCCTAGGTATACTAGTCACAGGTACCTCCCAAAGCACAACTGGGGATATCATGGGGATCTCACAGGCATCAGCATCCAGAGTATTCCACCAGTTCCTGGATGCCATGTCAGCACATGCCAGTGAGCACATATATTTCCTCAACACACATGAGGTGTTGACCAGCAATATGCATCTCTTCCACCAAATAGCAGAATATCCTGGGGTAGTGGGTGCTATAGACTGCACGCACATATGCATCAAAGCACCACCCAGTGAGCAGGGTAGGGCCTACATCAACCACAGGGGCATCCCCTCCATCAACTGCCAGGTCATATGTGATGCCCAGGGCATTATAATGAATGTGTGTACTGGCTGCCCTGGAAGTTATGACGATTCGCACATATGGCATCTGACGCAGCTGTACCAGAGATTTGCCAGTGTGGAAATCCCCTACGGTCACCTAGTGGGGGATGCTGGGTACACACTGAAGCCATGGCTGATGACACCCATCAGAAATGCACACACACCTGAACAACAATGCCATAATGAGGCACACACACAGGCCAGACATATAATAGAGCATGTGTTTGAGATGCTCAGGTCATGGTTCCGGTGTCTGGACACATCCGGTGGAGCCTCGCAGTATTCACCAGCTACATCTACCCAGATTGTTATGGTATGTGCTATGCTACACAATATGATACTGCAGAAACAGCTACTGCAGGAAGAGCATGGGGCAGGGCCACACAGCCCCCCCCCCCACCAATGCCAAGGCCTGCACAGGCACAGAGTGACTCAGAGGAGGAACAACCTGAGCCTGTCCCAGTAGGCAGAAGGAGGCATGCCCAGTATGCCCTGGCCTTGGCAAAGAGGCAAACACATAGCACATGCACTGACACAGTAGGGAACCAGGGAATGACACCTCTCTCTGACTCACCCATACAGTAAAAGGGATGCCAAACATCACACTACCTGTGCTCAATCATGTATAGGGAGTGTAATATGTGCATCTGACATAGGCAGCCCTCCAGCACCATCCGCAAGTCTGGCACACCTCAAGGTAAGCCAATCAACCTACCAATTGCCATATGGAGTAGAATGTGTTGTTGCCTGTAGCTATGGTATGGATGTGAGCATGCAAGGGAATTGGTTGGCCGAATGTTATGGCAGCAGACAGTAGACACCCATAGTGGCACCATGAAATCTGTAACACATACTGGAGTCACCATAGTAGCCAGTACTACACAGGGTGACAAAATCCACTGCAGGAAATGGGATGAGCAACATGTGTATCCATAAGACCCACACATGCCAGTCAGGATGGTTCACATACCCAACAACAGTCTCAGCCAGCAGTTCAGGTGTAGACAAACCCAAACAGAGCCTGTACCATGGCCCCAGAATGATGGCTATGGTTAACCTCCCCTACAGGCCTACAAAGACAGACCACAGCAGGGCAGGCAGTGGGATGTTAGTTCTGAAGGGTAGGAAGTCAGGCAATAATATGTAGGGCAACCAAAAGCACAATTTGTAGTACACTGGTATGTCTCTAGTCAGCATGATAGTTAGCAATACAGAATGAAATGGAGTACCTGACATACCAGTGTCACATGTGCCTCCCACATCCTACATAGAAATGTAGTAACAGTCAGGTGTGCCCCCCAACCCTGTGTAGAAATGTAGAAATAGTCAGGTGTGCCCCTCCCCCATCCTAAATAGTAATGTAATAACAGTCAGGTGTGCCCATACCACTTCTGTGTAGAAAAGTAGAAACAGTCAGGTGTTCCCCCCCGCTATGCAGAAATGTAGTAACAGTCAAAGCCAAATGATCGATGGATACCCTGCAGAGACAGCATGCTACCTGTTGGTGTACAACACAAAGGTCATTACTACAGCACAAACTACCTGGACATGATCCACAAATTCAATACAGATGGCCATATTGGGCATGCTCACACATTTGACAAATGAAGGCAATGTCAGTCCACAACATACTGAAACGTCATCCTGGGCATGCTCACACACTTAAACACATGAAGGCCATAACTGCAAAGACCAGTGGACCAGACATATCTGGCAGTTGCAGTTGTTAGTGCAGGCACTTGTCAGTATGCACCACTCATGCCTTGCACACACAGTGGATAGGAATACAGACATATATGTCGGGACAACACACTAATATAAGCCAAAGACATACATACATAGATGTGTGGAAGAGGGTCACTGTGACAAGGAGCCATCCAGGCCTGTCCCACCTAGCACACAGCCAAAGGGCCCCAAACACATGAGGTGCAGATGTCACCCACTGCAGATACTAGCCACCAGTATCTGTCAGCATTACAGACTATATGGTGCACATGCCAGCTGTGCAGCATGACTGTACAAGGAAATAGTCATCTAGTAGCTGTATAGATGTACCTGTGACATATGACCCAGTGTGTGCCCGCATGTGGCATGTCAACCCCTAGATGAATGGGATATGGCCCATGCACACATCGACCTTCCCATAGCCCTTCTATGACAAGCCTGCTGAGGTCATCCAATGTGAAATACACCTTCGGGAGAGCTGTAACCCAGTAATCTCCTTAGCATGTGCTGTAACTGCATACTGCTGTAGTGTGATAAAGTAGTTAGGTAGGTGTTCTAACCCCAGACTTGACAACTGTGTGTGTCTGTCTGTCTCTGACTAAGTAAAGAACAATGCTTTTTAGGGTACTCAAACTCCTTACAATTCATATACTCAACTTTGTCAAGGCTGTTGATATCACCCACCTAAAAATACATCTCTGGGAACATTGTAGCCCAGTAATCTCTGTAGCGCATCCAATAACTGCGCACTGCTGGAGTGTGATTTAGAACTGTGGTAGGGTTCCATCCTCACCATGGCAGTTTTGGATGTTTTGTGTGTGTTTCAATGTCTGTGTACAGAGCAACGCATTATAGGCTAGTCACTCACAGTACATTTGAAGTGCCCTACTTTGGCAATCCTGCCAATGTCATTCCTTGTGAAATACACCTTTGGGGAAGGAGTCCTCTAGTAATCTCCATTGTGCATCCTATAATAGCTCCATGCTGTAGTATGATATATACTTTGGTCATGGGTTCTATACCCACAAATGTTGATTGTGGATGTTTTGTGTGTGTCTCACAGTCTGTGTAGGGAGCAATGCGTTTTAGACTACTCACTCTCAGTACATTTGAAATACCCTACGTTAGTAATCCTACTGATGTCATTCATTGTGAAATAGACCTTTGGGAAAGGAGTACTCCAGTAATGTCCATAAAGTGTACTATAACTGCGTAATGCTGTGGTGTAATAAACTAGTTAGGTAGGGGTTCTACTCCCACAATGACAGGTGTGTGTGTGTGTGTGTGTGTGTGTGTGTGTGTGTGTGTGTGTGTGTGTGTGTGTGTGTGTGTGTGCGTGCGTGCATGTTTGTAACTTTTATCCTGTGTAGAGGTGGTTGTGAGTGTGTGACACCTGTGGCCAATGTGGAGCAGGTTTTGCATATTTCTTATATGGTGGCCCTACGATATATCACAATGTCGACTGTACTGGGATAACAGATGTAAAATAGCTGAGAGGCTGGGGTGCAAAGCCATACCCATACATATGACATCAAGACCAGACAATCACAGTTAGCGACCCCAGTATTACCCAGAGCACACTCTCAACCCATGTCTCATACACACACATGCCTAGGCAACAGGCAGTATGTGGGTAGTGCACTGCATATTGGCCACCAATAGTAAGTATGGAGTGATAGCAGTGGGCTACAGAGGGCATGTCACCCTGCCCATCTGTCCAATATGCACGTACATGCAGACAGTGCACCTCCCCCATGTTCCCCAATGGACACCTGCACCACCTGTGGTGGCTTCACATGTGACCCATAATGGACATACCATGCCTAACAATATGCCCTGTATGGACAGATGCCACTGACACAAGGGAATGCTGTTAGCATGCTATCAATGTAGGTGCAAGGTAAACCTGCTGCCCATTACCAGTACCTGGCACAGGTGGGCAAGACTGGCACATCTGATGATAATCTGTGTTCACAATATGGGCCAGACACCCCAGGTACAGTTCCACATGGCACTGTACATGCATGTGGGAGGTGTGCACATCCTAGATACCATCCATGTCATGGAGTAAGGAACACATACATGGCAAGTGATGCACAGCATTGGCCACACACAATAGTCACCCAGGTGATACAATACCCACCTGTGTGGGCAAATGCAGGAACAACAGCCCTGAGCCACAGTGCAGACCATTGTCATGTGGCCTGATGCCAAGGTATACCCATCACCTACCCTTGTATAGCCTGCTGGTGCAGTTGACCACCACACACCCATGCAGACATGCACCCATGTATGTCAGTACTGGCACCCAGTGTGTTCGTGTGTGTGTTGTATGGTGCGTATGTCCACATCCACACTCACTACAACCCCCCTGGGCATACTGAAGCATGCTGTCTGATGTCTGACACCCTTATAATCTTTGCCATTACAACCTCCGTATGACCTGTGTGGTGCACGTGATACCTGCATATTAATGTGTTGTGGCAATCCCAGTAGTGATGAGTTGTACACCTGGCCCTACCAAGTGTGTCAATGCATGTGCATCCCTGTGAGAGTGTGGCTGTGTTGACGCTGGCACCTGTTCATGCAGACAGGCATGTGTACATCACCTACCATATATCTACTGTATCCCTGTTGCAGATGTCACTCACCATCACATATATGTTCTGAGTGCTCCACAGCAGGTAACCCATGTGGCGCATCCAATAACTGCATCAAACTGTAATAGCACAACATAGTTGTCGGGGGTTTGATACCCTGTACTGGTAGGTGTGTGACACAAACATGCTTCAGTTTTACTCTCCCACACCTCCCTGACATGTATTTGCCTCTGTCTGCCTCCCCCACTCCCTCTTTGGTGGATGTGGAGACCCACACCTGCTTTGCTTAGGCAGCAGCATGTGTATTTTAAGTGATGCTCATGATCAGCTGATGGCCTCTGCACAAATTGTAGCTCTCCCCTAGCTGATTGCATGTGGAACAGTTGTGGTAATATTTCCATAGCCAATTGCATGGAAAAACACACCAATATCTAGGAACATCATGGTGGTGTTGGCCCTTTTCATTCACTGTGAGCAGGAACTAGATCTGTTGTTTGGCAAACAGCATCTCAGATGGATTAGGTATTTACTTATAACAACATACACTGTGGAAAAAGGGCAACAAACAGGAGGGGGATGTGCCTGACCTGACTGCAGACTGTAAGTGCTGCTATACTGCATTTGGAGTAATGTTGGTTTAACAGTGTTTGTCTGGATATGCCTGTCGTACATGTCACAATACCTGCCATGTCAGTTCCATGTATATGAGGAATCCCCATCTGCAGGGTCATCTGCAGACTGGGCAGTGTTGTGCCTTTTGTTTCATGTGTTAGCCACGGTGCATCTATCTGTGGAATGCAGAAGTAGTGTGAGGACTGCAGTCTGTAGATGGTGAAGGCCATGACAGTTACTGACTTCATATCCCCCATAGGACATATGTTGCAACAAGCCCCATTACAATGGTAAATGTATGGGTTATCACAGCAACATGTCTATACTGGCCCTGTGTATGTGCTGTCAGCCACAACTCTGTCAACCTTTGTACATATGTCGTGCATGAAGTGGTGCATATGTGCAGTACACTATAAATAGTGTCATCTGATAACAAGCCAGTGATATATCTGATTGCTACACATGTTATGTACAGTAGGGATTGTATTTCATGACATAACCTGGACATTCTGTGGATATTTGTACAGTACTGAGGTCTGTGTAGTGATGGTGAATGTCGGCAGTGTGCGTATTGTTAATATGTACTTTAGCCTGTGTACAGACTGTGGTAGATGTCATTGTTCTAGTTCCCCTTCTATCTGATATTGCCTGCTGCCTCTCTGTATTGTACCATTTTGGCGTAAGTTTGTAGGGCCATACACACACATGTCCCAAACCACAGACAGCCATCAGACCAAACTGTGTAGCAGCCCAGTATATGTAGTGTCATTCTATGAGTGGCACATATGAGGATGGTGTAGAACAGATAGTCCATATACTGTGATATTGTGCTAGCTTACCATATGTGGCTGTGGCTGTGTTCACATTGGTTGTGGTTATGCACTTTCACACAGGTGTATCTTATTCTGTGCTGTAACATGCCTGTTGAGCCTGCTATATATGCAGGTACATGTGCATTCCGCCATAGGAGATGTAGGCCAGTGTTGAGTCAGTCTGCCTGTAGCCTGCACAGTGCATTGTTACATGCCTAGCAGCTTAGTGTACTTAATAAAAGAACACATTGTGAACAAGCACCAACACTTCACTCAGCTCGATGAAGAAATCAACATAAAAAACATTCTTATTCACTTTAATACCAAAACAAAATAAAATTAAGCGCTTTTCATTTGGGAAATATCCAAACTTCTTCAGATGTAGAGCAAGAAGAAAAACAGTCAGCCCAGCAAAAATCCACTCGATATCATGAAGAGTTAATTGATTAATTGCCTACAAGTGGATCACAGCACTCATTTAAAATTACACTTCACAGTTGAATTGTTTTGCTAACAAGACCAAAATGAGCCTAAAAACTTCAAGACTTTGCAAACACCATGGCACAATAGAAATTATTACTTTTGCTAAGAATAAATATAAATATATGTGCATATGTAATAAAAATAACACCCATCCCTAACCTAATTACTATGCAGTATTATGAAAACATAATCTATACAAAACAAGGTATATAAAAGCATAGTATAAAAAATTGTTAATTTGTGACTTCATTATTTCATGTTAATACTTTGTCAATAAAATAAAATAAAATAACCAACCATCCAACCAAATAGCATATAAAAGTACCTAGGAAATTACCTAAAACATTTTTACCTAAGCAAGCTTTTTAATTTTAATATACTTGCTAAAAAATAAATTTCATTGATACCCTGGGGGGCACAGGAGTTTAGTAACAACTGCCATTTCAATTCATGTTCTTCAAGGTGTAACTTAACAATGTTACTATCTAAATACCTCACATTTTCATGTGAAGCTACCTGTGTTATGACACCCAGGATTCCCTTACTTTTTGGTGTTCCCAAGATCTACAAGGGGACCTCGGATCCACCTATGTGCCCACTTGTGGACGCCAAGCAATCCATTACCTACCCATGTGCTAAAGTAGTGGATTCCATCCTTAAGAAATTTGTCAGCAAGGAGACTCAGATTTGCTGGGATTCTTGGTCCTTTATGGAACAAATCAATGCCTTGAAGTACAAAGAGGAAAATCATTTCCTAACTGTGGATGTTTGCGATCTCTATTCATCCACCCCCCAGGATATAGGTACAGAATGGGTACTGGAATTTATCAGGTTTAGGGGAGCTACAGAAAATGAGTTACGTCTTATTGAGGACCTTTTGGGGATCATCTTGAAAAACAATTACATTCTGTTTAATGACAAGTTTTACCTCCAAAGGATAGGAGTGGCAATGGGGTCCCCATGTGGAGCCAGTTTTGCGAATTTGGTTATGGCTCTTGGGAATCAAATTATGTATTTACTAGTCAATGGATGAAAAACATTGTTTTTTATACTAGATTCCTGGACGATATTTTCATGATTATTGATAGTGATATGACCCTGGCTACCAATATTGTTGATTTTTTCAACAGTTCGGTTGAGTTTTTGAGGTTTACCAAGGATTATCAGGAATCTTCAGTCCATTATTTGGATGTGGAACTTACAAAAAATATTCAGGAATCAAAATATACTGCAAAGATTTATAGAAAGAGTACTTATTTAAACTCAATTTTGCATTTCTCTAGTGCATATCCTTTACAACATTAAAAATCTGTTGTTAAGGCACAATTGGTTCGAGCAGCTTGGATGGTTTCTGGTGAAGTGGACTTTCAACATGAATGTTTAAATCTTAGGAATATCTTCCTTAACATTGGTTACCCTTCCACATTTTTGGTTGGTATTATAAATGAAGTCCAGTTAAAAAGGTACCAAGGTATATACAAGCCTATTTTGAACAACTGTCCTATAAATGAACCATTTAATATAGGCACCTTGAGTCCTCCCCTTACAAATGTGGTTAATGAATTAGGGGAAGGAAGGAATCATCAGAACAGGACCTTCTCAATTTCATTTGTTTTTACATACAGCCCTGAGGCTGAGGAGATTAGGTCAATAGTTAAAAAATACTGGCACCTCTTCTCAGTGGATAAGGAGATCTCTGCTAAATTGGGGGAATCTCCGACTATTACATATAGGAAGGGACAGAACCTAAAGAAGTTGATGGAAACTAACATAGAACCATCCAATAGGCAGGTAGGACTGTATAGGTGTGATGCATGCAGATAGTGTATTTATATTGAGACAGGTAAAAAATTTTGAGTAAGGAACTACAATTTTTATACTAAGGGCAAGTTCAATTGTAATTCCAGATCAGTGGTATACCTTGCACAGTGCAATACCTGTCCGGCTTTCTATGTCGGTAAGACCGATCGTAGATTGTATGACAGGATGTACGAGCACATCTATGCTATTAGTAAACAAAAAATGGATAATGCTCTAGCTAGGCACTGTAAAGATAACCACGGTCATGGTTTTAAATTTAGAGTCTTAACGCAGGTAGCTGCACATGAGAATGTGAGGTATTTAGATAGTAACATTGTTAAGTTACACCTTGAAGAACATGAATTGAAATGGCAGTTGTTACTAAACTCCTGTGCCCCCCCCCCCAGGTATCAATGAAATTTATTCTTTAGCAAGTATATTAAAATTAAAAAGCTTGCATAGGTAAAAATGTTTTAGGTAATTTCCTAGGTACTTTTATATGCTATTTGGTTGGATGGTTGGTTATTTTATTTTATTTTATTGACAAAGTATCAACATGAAATACTAATACTGTGGTGGTGGTGCTGCGGTAGCGTTGTCACCTCACAGCAAGACATTCTCCTGTTCGATTCTCAGCTAGAGTGTCTTCTGTGTGGAGGCATGCGTGAATGGGGTGTGCCTTCGTTGAAGGTTGTGCATCAGGGCTGGTAACTCGGCAAGTTAAAGTCCACTACCAATCATTAGCGGACCGGAGTTCCGCTGTGGCGACCCCTGACCAGGATAAGCCGAAAGACACAAAAAAATTAACATGAAATAATGAAGTCATGAATTAACAATTTTTTATAGTATGCTTTTATATACCTTGTTTTGTATAGATTATGTTTTCATAATACTGCATAGTAATTACGTTAGGGATGGGTGTTAGTTTTATTACATATGCACATATATTTATTCTTAGCAAAAGTAATAATTTCTATTGTGTCATGGTGTTTGTAAAGTCTTGAAGTTTTTAGGTTCATTTTGGTCTTGTTAGCAAAACAATTTTATTTATTTTATTTTACATTTGTTAACTGGGCTAGTCTAGCTGGATATATTTCCATTTTCAGTAGAGGCCTGAGGAGAAAAGCTCCAATATAAGCACAACAGAATATACAAAACTATATGTACACAATATAAGGATAAAATATATAACTATTAAACAGTGTCAGACAAAGTTTGACAAAATCAAATAAGTTGCACAATACATAGGTAAAAAACAGTACAATAGGTAGTATAGGGAATACTATTTTCAGCTCTGTCATTACAGGGAGAAGCTACAGGGTTGAGGAAGAAAAGTGAAAGAGAGCGGTGAGAAGTATAGACTAAAAGGATTAATCAGGATTACTGCAGGGGCATAACCAATGGATTTTCAGATGTTTTTTGAGGTTGTGTTTAAAAAGAGGCAGAGAGGGGAAGTAAGGTAAGTTCTATAGGTAAGTGGTTCCACTGTTTACCTACAGTGTTTGAGAACAAGGAATCACCTGCTTTGTTGTTGGACTTTGTTGTGGTGACTAGAAGTTTGTTAGAGGAGCGTAATGAATCAAGGTTTTTGTAGGGGATGATGAGGTTAGAGAGTATAGGAGTATCATTAAGTTGGTATAATAGCTTGTAGGCAATGGTGAGTTGCGTATATGCCAGGAGATTTTGTAATTCTAGCCAGACTAGTTGCAGTAGGTTCAGACAATGATGGGTTCTATAGGGATTACCAGTAGCAAATCGGGCAATACTATTGTAGGAATTATTTAGTTTGCTGAGGTTATTTTTCTTTTTTAGGTTAGAATAAATGGGTGAGGCATAAAGAAGAGTTGAGATTAAGTGAGAGTGAGCAATTTTGGTTCTTGCTGATGGTGTTAGGAAGGGTTTGACTTTGTATAAGGAGCCAAGTTTTTTGTTTACAGATTTTATAGTGTTATTTATAGGGCTGTCAATGTTAAGGTTATTATCAATAGTAATTCATAGCAGTTTAGTGGCGGAGTCTGGAGATATAAGGGTACCGCTGTTAGAACTAATTGAGAAGTCTATTGGGGAGGACTTACTGGTAGGTGCAAAGAGTAGGAGCTTTGTTTTCTTAGCATTTAGAAGGAGGCAACGCTTTATGAACCAGGTCTCAATTATGTTGAATACCTTCTGAGTTGAAGAATGTAGTTCTGAGGTGGAGTTAGCTGAGCATATGATTGTTGAATCATCTGCATATTGTATACAGGTGGCATGAGGAATTGCTATGTGCAGGTCATTAATGAATAGTGAAAATAGGAGAGGTCCTAGAATAGAGCCCTGAGGGACTCCAAGGGTGACTGGCAGGAGGGATGAAAGGTTCTGCTCCCAGAGAACTGCTTGTTGTCTATTGCTAAGGTAGGACTTGAGCCATTGGATAGCCAGAATATGAAGGGAAAGGGACTCCAGAATGTTAATAAGAAGGGTGTGGTTAATCATGTCAAAAGCTTTTGAGAGATCAATAAAGAGTGCAGATGGGATATTACTGTTACGATTTTTATTAATGGAATCTGTGAAGGATAAGAGGGCGGTAGTGGTGCTATGAAATGGCCTAAAGCCATGTTGGCAATTAGCGAGAATGTTATGTTGGGTTAAGTGGTCTAAAAGCTGATGGTGAATACATTTCTCCATAATTTTTGCTAGAGGGGATAAAAGGACTATAGGCCGATAGTTAGAATAATTTTTCGAGTTGTCACCTTTATGTAGAGGTATGATATGAGAGATTTTCCAGATTTCTGGGATGTACCCCTCTGTAATAGTTCTATTAATGAGGATAGATAATGGGTATGCAATAGCTTTGGCTGCTTTTTGCAGGTATTCAGATGGTAGCTGGTCAGCAGAAGGAGTGCAAGACTTAAGCTTTTGGATGAATTTGAGGATGAGATCTGTAGGGATGGGTTGCAATTTAAATGTTGGAAGAGGGCTAGGACTGGTGGTATGAGGTTTTGAGTTATCTAGGGTTAGTTGACTGGCAAGTGACTGTATGGTCTCAGCGAAGAAATTATTGAAAGCATTAGCAATTCGGATGGGGGTTTTATGATCAGACACTAGTGGGGTTGGAGTACAAAAGTGGCCTGGGAGTAAGAGACGATTGATTCCTGACCAGAATTTCTGTGGGTTATTTTGGTGAATTTCCTGTAAGTTACAGTAGTAGTTATTTTTGTCAGTAAGTATGGCCTTTTTTGTAATATTTCTAAGCTGCCTAAAGTTTTGTTGGTCAGAGAGAGTTTTGGAAGCTCTCCATTTAGCCCATGATTTGTTTCTAAGTAACATTTTTTGTCTGGTTTCCTTAGAGAGCCATGGGGCTGGTTTGGTTTTCATTCTGATGGAGCGTTTAGGAGCATGCCTATCAAGGATACTTAAGAATTTGGAGTTGAAGTATTTAGCAGCCTCATCAAGTGGAAGGATTTGTAAAGCCTTACAGTCACAGGCACTTAGTTCATTTTGAAATAGTACTTGGTTGAAGTGTTTGTTGGTATGTGATACCTTATAAGTGTGGGGGGGGTAGTAATATCATTTTTTTGCCTTATAATGTAGGTCAATGAGTGATCACTTACATCGTCAGGCAGAGTTCCAGTTATATAAGTTAGTTTAAGATTATTAGTAAGAATCCAATCTAAGGTGGTTTCTTTTTTATTTGGTTTGTTGATTCTGGTTGTAGAGGTAATTCTTTGACTAAAGCCATGAAGATTAATATGAGTAGTGGGGTTTTCAGCATTTACAGTTTTCCAGTCGATGTTGTAGTCATGAAGTATAATAGTTTCTTGTGGATAAAGTAGAGGATATCCAGCTAAGGATATCCTCAATAATATTGGTATTGTTACCTGGAGGGAGATAGATACAGATGATACATATTGATTTGATGGTGTTTATTTGAAATTTGAAGATAAGGATTTCAGCATTATTATCCTGTGGTAGGTTATAAGGTAAAGAGTTGATGTGTAGTGCATCTTTATATAAGATTGCTACATCCCCACCTTTTCGTTTAATACAGTCTTGTCTTAATATATTATATCCTAGGGTAATGATTTCATTGTCTTTGGTATGAGGTTTTAGCCAAGTTTTTGTGAGGCAGAGGATGTCAAAGGAGTAAATATCTAGCAGGGCGTGAATGTGGGCTGTTTTGTTATTAATACTTTGTATATTAAGATGTCCTATAAGGAAAGAATTGGGGGGTTTGGAGTAGTTAATAAGGGGTGTGGAATTGGGGTTGGTGGTATTGGTTAAGCTGACAGTGTGCAGGCCTGGATTAGGGTGAATGTTGCCATCTTTCAAGGAGGGATGTTTTAGTCTTAGAGTAGATTTATAGGTATGGCTTATTAGATATTTTACTTTGTTTGCTGTATGTTTTTTAGTATTTAATATGTGAGAGTCTATGGTATCTGGGTAGCAGGTAGCTTGGATTGGAAGTGATATTTATTTGAGTATGTGTGTAGGTAAGGGGAAATGTAGCAGTTTGTTTTGGAGAGTAATTAAATTAGTAAAAGGTTGGTTTTTCAATGAGGGTGATGATATAAGCTGAGGTAAGGAGAAATATACATGTTGTTAGAAGAGTTAGTTTGGTTGTGAAGGGTTTAGTTACATTAGACATACTTTAGAGTTAGATAGTACAAGTGAGTGCAGGTGGGGATGGGTGAAAATAATAAGAGTAGTATTGGATGGGTGAATATAATAAGGTATATGCAGTGGTTAGGTTAATTAAGTGGGAAGTATTCCCAGTTGGTATTGGTATTGGATGGGCAAGAAATCTATAGGAAGGTATGAGTAAGTATGTAGGTAGAGGAGGGGTGTGGCTGTATATTTATAGTGTTAGGTGTGTATGATTGGTGGAAGGGAAGAGTGGGAGTGGTCTAGTTAGTTTAAATCTAGGATCACTGGGGGTGGGTGAGAATTGGGGGTAGGGTAGGGGAGCGGAGTGAGCCCGCAGGGCAAACAGAGCGGGTAGAGCCACAGAGTGAGAGTCTGCCGAGAAGTAATCAGTAATGCAGATAGACTGAGCTCTTCCAATACCTTAAATAGGAAGTTAACACTATGTAAACTGTAGTTAGCCAAAAATGCAAGGGATGTTTATCTGTCTAGTGTCTAGAGGAGTAGGGCACGAAATTGTGTGAAAGCACAGCTTAGTAGGGGCTTAAAGTAAAGTGGGTCAGCTTGCTATAAGTGTGCCTTTCAGTCTTGTGTCTGAGAGGTAATACTTTCTTATTTATTATCTTGGGGAGCTAGCTTGGTATGTATGTATGCTAGAGTTAGTGATTCTTGGACTACATGTTATGCAGTGGGGCTGGGGGAACTTTAGTAAGTCAGAAACAGTGTTCTCATGGCCTATGTCTTGCTGCCATCTAGTGGTAAAGAGGGGAACCACAACAGTTAGCTTACTTGATTAGGACAATAATTATAAGGGGAGGAAAAGCCTCGGGGTAGGTCTACGGGTGTGCTAGCCCTTACAATTAGTTTAAAAAGGCACTCACTCTTGAGTTCAGTACAGGTCCCTACTGCCCAGTAGCTAATGCCTTGACTTCGATGCTGGTGAGAGGCACTTTTAGCAGTCCAGAAATTGGTGTTGACTCTGGGAGTTCTTTCTGTTAAAAGGGTACTCTAGGAAGGTAGATAGGAGGTGGATGAGACAGCCCGTGTCTTAGCACAGGGCTTCCAGGTCTTGAGTTCAGTACAGGTCCCTACTGCCCAGTAGCTAATGCCTTGACTGTGATGCTGGTGAGAGGCACTTTTAGCAGTCCAGAAATTGGTGTTGACTTGAGGAGTTCTTTCTGTTAACAGTATACTCTAGGAAGGTAGATAGCAGGTGAATGAGACAGCCCGTGTCTTAGCACAGGGTTTCCAGGTCTTGAGTTCAGTACAGGTCCCTACTGCCCAGTAGCTAATGCCTTAACTGTGATTCGGGTGAGAGGCACTTTTAGCAGTCCAGAAATTGGTGTTGACTCAGGGAGTTCTTTCTGTTAAAAGGGTACTCTAGGAAGGTAGATAGGAGGTGGATGAGACAGCCTGTGTCTTAGCACAGGGCTTCCAGGTCTTGAGTTCAGTATAGGTCTCTACTGCCCAGTAGCTAATGCCTTGACTGTGATGCTGGTGAGAGGCCCTTTTAGCAGTCCAGAAATTGGTGTTGACTCGGGGAGTTCTTTCTGTTAAAAGGGTACTCTAGGAAGGTAGATAGGAGGTGGATGAGACAGCCCGTGTCTTAGCACAGGGCTTCCAGGTCTTGAGTTCAGTATAGGACTCTACTGCCCAGTAGCTAATGCCTTGACTGCGATGCTGGTGAGAGGCCCTTTTAGCAGTCCAGAAATTGGTGTTGACTCGGGGAGTTCTTTCTGTTAAAAGGGTACTCTAGGAAGGTAGATAGGAGGTGGATGAAACAGCCCGTGTCTTAGCACAGGGCTTCCAGGTTTTGAGTTCAGTATAGGTCCCTACTGCCCAGTAGCTAATGCCTTGACTGCGATGCTGATGAGAGGCACTTTTAGCAGTCCAGAAATTGGTGTTGTCTCGGGGAGTTCTTTCTGTTAAAAGGGTACTCTAGGAAGGTAGATAGGAGGTGGATGAGACAGCCCGTGTCTTAGCACAGGGCTTCCAGGGGACTGCACACCATGCGGGGGACCAAAGGGATGTTCTCTGAAGGACTAGTTGATTTGAAAAATCAATGAAACTGCGAAGTGTAATTTTAAATGAGTGCTGTTATCCACTTGTAGGCAATTAATCAATTAACTCTTCATGATATAGTGTGGATTTTTGCTGGGCTGACTGTTTTTGTTCTTGCTCTACATCTGAAGAAGTTTGGATATTTCCCAAATGAAAAGAGCTTAATTTTATTTTGTTTTGGTATTAAAGTGAATAAGAACAGCTTTTATATTTATTTCTTCACCGAGCTAAGTGAAGATTTGGTGCTTGTTCACAGTGTGTTCTTTTCTTCAGTTTTTCATTTGTCAGCTTAGTGTACTTACCCAGTGAGATGTCATGTGCAGATACTTGCCAGTTGTACTGCTGCTGGGCCTCCCTTAACAGTCATGTATGTCAGACAGAGCAGTTGGATGCTGTACAGATGTATGTCAATATCTAGTGGGTAGTATGTGTCCATGGCACCCCTGTACCAACAGTCATTCTGTGTTAGGCCAGACAGGAGTGTGTGAATGCAAAACCTATGATGGCAAATGTATACCAGTCGTTATGTGTTATACCCATCTACATGGTTGTCTCCATCCATATAGTCAGGCCTGGTACACATGTTGTGCACTAAGGGATTATGTGTATACCGCTGGACTGTACAGGGTGTGTACGAAGTTCCACATATATTGGCCAATATCTCTGCTGCACTCCACAGGGGCATTACATGCTAACGGCGGTACTTTACAATGATTTCCTTAAGATGTCTTTCAGTAGCCAATGGCACACATGTTATAAGCAGATGTGACCTTCCACACACACCATCTCTGTGAAGACAATCCCAATGACAGTAGCAATAGTCTATTAATATACCTGCTATACAAACCTGACATACCCTTGCACTATGACTTTGGGACTATAGGGGCTGGGGTAGGGCTACACTCCATGTCCAGGTCATCATAAGGTGGAAATATATGTACATATACATATCCAGATAGCCATATAATTACACATCTGTAATCATATATATATATATATATATATATATATATATATATATATATATATATATTTAAATTACACGTGTACTACTTCTAATTTATATGTGTATAGATATATATATATATCTATATATATATATATATATATATATATATATATATATATATATATATATATATATATATAATTACACATGTGTACTACTTCTAATTACCACTGTCATGGCAACCACCCACTATAAATTCCTACAGCATGTGGGCGTGATCCCTTTACATTTCCTGTGTGATGGACATTCTTCCTGTGTGTCGGCATCAGTGTTACAGACAGCAGGTAGCAATACCTCTTACAGGAGAACCTGCACAATCAGGGCGACCACATATTTGTAGGAGGATCAGGAACTACAGACAGACTGTGAGTTGAGTTGTGTCATGCTTTGTATAGTACTGGTGTTACAGGGTGTATGTGTGTACATACTAGTTTACCTTGGAATGCAGTCTGCCTGCATAGCTCAGTACTATGGGCCTATCCTCTTGCTGGACAGAGGTATGCCTATTATGTGTTGTCCATCCACCGCACAGGTCCTGTGGCAGATAATACACTGGCAGTGTGTGTGTTGAGTGCTATCAGTACATGGCTGCATCCATTTCTGCTTCTAACCTCAATTCCCTGACTAAGGGTATGTTGCAGACTATCCTGTAACACCAGCAACTTGCTTAGTGTATGGCAACAGTATTTCACATATGTGCCTGTGTTCCAGCCTCTGTCCTCCATCTACATACCAAGCTTCGCACATATGTCATGCTGTTGGGGGTTGTTCTGTAGTGGGCTATGAATATATCACACTGCCATTGCTGTCATTAGTCCACTGCTGTTGTATCCCCCACACATACGGTGGGGCTGGGGCCATATATGTGTGGACGTCACCTACACAATACATGTGTGCCCTTATGCACTCCAGAGGCCAGTGTATGTATCAGTGGAATATGTCCCTGTATTATTGAGTCTAGGTGGGGAGCATCATGAATGACCTAGGCAGTTACAAAATGTGGGGGTATCAGGGGTGAGCTGCCACAAGGTATCTGGATGTACAGTACCGTATACTTCACCTATATTTACATTACTTACATGAATTGGGGTACTGCAAGCCTACTGTCTACTGCCATACAGACTGTTCTCTGCTCGTGATGGTGTCGGTTATGCGTTGTTATGTAACAGTGACAACCCATGTGATCACAGAACGTCTTGACCACCTACTGAGTTTGTACAGAGTGTAGATAGAGGCTGCTGAACTACAGACATGCAGTACATACTGTTGATTGTGGTATGCTGTGACCCAGTCTGTGTTCACTATTGTACAATTTGAATGGCTTGGCCTGGACAGCAATAGTTGTGAACCTTTCTTACTGTATTAGTGTAACTGTTTCAAAGTTGCAGTACTCTGTTTATATGGTTGTCAGTGTATGAACAGCTATATGTCATGGCATATTGAATTGTAATAGTTCACAATTAAAGGTTTCCCATTTCTGAAAACCTGTGTGTGGTGTCTTTCCTATGGCCTCTCTATGGGTATATATTGCAGACAATGATTGATATTTGTATGGGTGGCCCATACAGTGTCCAGTTGTTTAGGTGTTAACTGTAGGCATAGTGGCTGTTCCATATTGTGTGCACCTTCTACATATGTATCTTACTGTACATATATCTGCATGTGTATGTGTGGTCACATGTGTATATATATATATATATATATATATATATATATATATATATATATATATATATATATATATATATATATATATATATATGTATCTGCATACCTGTGTCTGTGTATCTGCATGCAGGGGATGTTGATGGCTTCCACATATTACATTTCCTAAGGGTGGCAGACTGCACTTGGTAGTGTATTGCAGGGTGCACGTGTTTGGCTGTGGGAGGGATGCCTATTTGTACGAGACATATAGTGTGTGGGGCCTCTCAACCCCATTAATGGTGCATGTGGACATATGTCTATTTGTTAATCTGCCACTGATATCTACAGATGTATGGCCATATATACCTATATATATATATATATATATATATATATATATATATATATATATATATATATATATATATATATCTGCTAACATATATATAACTATGTCCATATATACCTACATAGATATATATCTGCGTACACATATGTAATGTGCTGTGTATATGTAGACATATAGGTGTAGACACATGTATGTGTCAATTTAGGTATATGCATGTATATATGTGCATATATATTGATATATATGTATATATTGTTAGAAATATGTATATATATATATATATATATATATATATATTTGCTAACATATATATATAACTATGTCCATATATACATACATAGATATATATCTGCGTACACATATGCAATGTGCTGTGTATATGTAGACATATAGGTGTAGACACATGTATGTGTCAATTTAGGTATATGCATGTATATATGTGCATATATATTGATATATATGTATATAGTGTTAGAAATATGTATATATATATATATATATATATATATATATATATATATATATATATATACATATATAGATATATTGTATCTGTTTATATATTAATATAGTTACACACACAGACATCTAGGTGTTATGCATTCTCTGTACTGTTGCATGACAGGACTGGATGGTATGTTTGTGAAAACATGGACATTTTTTTGTATCTGTCATGCCTTAGATGTGAATCACCCTGTCTAGGGTGTGCAGGGTCCTTGGGTTCGAGTCTTGCAAGAGTTATTCATTTTGTTGCTGAGCAGAACATGACCTGTTGGATACATAGTGATTAAGGCACTTTAAAACAGTTGTAAGCAGGTTTGGGCAGGTTTGCCTGGAGCTAAGCAGTGTCTACACAGGTTAAGCAATTTGAGGGTAAGAATATGTAACTGGAAATTAGCTGTGCTTACCGTCACACAAACCCACGCAAACCTGCTTACAACTGCTCAGAAGTGCCTTAACCACTCTGTATCCAATGGCCCTTGTTCTGACCAGCAACAAAATAAACAGCCTCTGCAAGGCTCCACCCCAGGACCCTGCACTCCATAGACAAAGTGATTTACCACTAAGCCATGACAGATATGCAAACATCTGATGTTTTCACATACATATCATCCAGCACAGTCATTCAACAGTACAGGGAATGTATTTTAACATGTAGATGTGTCTCTGTGTGTGTGTGTGTGTGTGTGTGTGTGTGTGTGTGTGTGTGTGTGTGTGTGTGTGTATATGTATATATATATATATATATATATATATATATATATATATATATATATATATATATATATATATATATGGGTCCCCTTCACATGGTCGACAGTTCATATGATCGACACTCATTTGGTCGACAAGCAGATTTGCCCTCTTCCCCAATGTTGTGCAACTGCAACCCTGGAGTTGATATATATAGTTAGGGGGGGTTTGGGAGGCTTGTCGATCAAATGAACTGTCGACCAAATAAACTGTCGACCATATGAACTGTCGACCATGTCAGGTAGACCCATATATATATATATATATATATATATATATATATATATATATATATATATATATATATATATACATATATGTATGCAGGGGTCTACCTGATAACACCAACACGCCAAAACACCGACAACTAAATAACCGACATGAAAAAACAACAAAAAAAGAAAGTTCAAAAACAGATAACTTCACTAGCCTGACAAACCCAAATCCTGACAATCAACAAAACAAATACCTTACCTGAAAAAACACACACAACACAAGCACATCAAAAACCTTACAGACCTACACTAAACCTTACATACACAACTATCTATGCACTAACCTTAACCCAAACCCTAACCCTATGGTCCGTCACTATCACACACTTACCTTACCCACACCCTAACCCTAACTCATTTAACCTGCCCCTAAACCTAAAGTCCTCCACTATCGCACACTTACCTGACCCTCATCCTACCCCAACGTCCATCACTATCACACACTTACCTTAACCACACCCTGACCCTAACGTCCGTCCCTATCGCACACTTACCTTAACATGCCATTGTTCTCAGCATCGGGATTCTCAGCTGTCGGTCTTCTCCGTTTCGATCTTCCGGTTTCGGTGTTCTCGTCGTTGGTGTTGTGCACTGTGGACGTTTTCAGGTAGACCCGTATGCAGATATATATATATATATATATATATATATAGATAGATAGATAGATATAGATAGATAGATATAGATATAGATATAGACATATACGGACATGCATCTGTAGATAAACTGGGAACATAATGTAAACATATATGACCAAATGCACCATTAATGGGGTTAAGAGGCACAAGCAACATATGTCTTGCATGAATAGGTATCCCCCCCAGAGCCAAACACGTCTGCCCTGCAATACACTACCAACTGTTGCAGATCCCATAACCAGGACCTTACATGACAAGGGCACAAGATGTTAACAGTACTCCATCCCACCTGTATGATGTCTGGCCGGTATCAGTAACATATCATGCAGTACAGTCAGGCTCATAATGACTCCCAGTTTGCAGTCATCTGTTAACTTTGTTAGCCAGAGTCCTGTACTGTTGGCCTGTACTTCAGAGATGTAGATGTCAAACAACAGTGTTCCCAAGACTGAACCCTGAGGTACTCCACTTTTCACATGTCTGGAGCTAGAGTTGAAGTCAGCTACCTCTACAGTCTGGGTTCTGTCAGTAAGCTATATGGCAAACCATCAAGTGGCATAGGGATTTATGTCCGCCTTAGTATGTTAATCTATGTTTCCAGACTGGGGGATGGTGGTGAAGGGCTTGGTGAGGTCCACATAGGCTGTGTGGGCCACTTTACTCAACTCAACAGCTCTGTAGACTGATTCAAAGTAGTCAATTTGTTTCTGAAGATGATATTGACCCTCCATTAGCCTAATCTGTGTGGTGTCTAGTGTTTGCGGGAGCCAATGTCTGTGGTCACAGATCCCAAGATAATGCATTCCATGTCCTTGCTGATCAGGCTCGTCAGACTGCTGTATTGGTAGTTCCCAGGATCCTAGGTGGATCTCCCCTTGTGGAGTGGGATAACTGCAGCTGTGCGCCACTCAGTGGGCACCAGGCCTGATGTGAGGCTATGATTAAACATGACAGTTAAATGAGGTGCCATTTCATTTTGTAGTTCATGTAGTACACAGCCCGGGATTCATCTGGTCCCGTGGATGCTGTATTCTTAGCTGTGGAGAGTGCGGTTTCTACCTGTGTGGCCATGATTACAGGAAACTGGAAATGTTATGGTATTGACATGGGCCCTTTAGGGGGTGGGGGGGGGTTGAATGTGGCACTAAATCAATCAGACAGGATATTGGTGTAATCCTTGGGATCAGTCTATGTAATGCCATTCTCTTGTAGCTCAGAGCACTTCTGAGCATTGCCATTTAGATTTTGGACATAAGTATAGAATGCTTTGTGGTTGTCTTTGGAATCTGTGGCACATTTAGTTATGTAACCAGCTTTGGAGGATTTCATGAGTGTCCTAACATCTTACTGAGGCTGGTAAGGGAGTTGTTTGCATCCTTGGATTATCCTTATTTATTCAACAGTTTCTACCTTCTGTTGTATAGTCTGTTTATGGCAGGGGACCACCTGACTGGCTTGCATTATATGGGGAGAGTGTTGTGGTTCTATGTGGGATGGTACAAATGATGCACAAGCAAGTGTGTTCATACAGTGCCTTAGTGTAGGATTCATCAGTTGACATTCAGCTTCTGTCTCCATGGGTGTCACAAACTTTGTCATGTCTGACTTGAGTAGCATGAAGTTGGCTTCGGAGAGGTCTTTTACGGACAACTGTATATACATTAGTTTCACGTGTTCAGTTTGATTTTCCTGTGGTGAGATTACTTTGGTGAAACCTCAGTCTCATGTACTGCTGTGATGGCTTAGTGATTAACTACTGTGACTGTAGTGTGCAGGGTTCTGGTTTCACGACCTGCAAAGGCTGGTTACTTTTGTTCTGGCCAGAACAAAGGCTGATGCATACAGACTAATTAGGGCAGTTTAGGTTAGTCACACTCAATACAATTCAAATGCCCTACTTTGGCAATCCTGCTAATGTCATTCACTGTGAAGTACACCTTTGGGGAAAAAGTATTCCAGTAATCTCAGTGGCATGTTCTATAACAGTGCAATGCTGTAGTGTGGTATAGAGCTCTGATAGGGGTTTTATTCCCATACATAGGAGTTGTGGATGTTTTGGTGTCTGTACCTATGTCTGTGTAGGGAGCAATGCATACTGGAGAAAAACAACAGTAAACAGCAAACTCTTGAAAAATACAGAAACAGCCACCAAGTATTCTCTGAATCACCAAAACGGACTTTAATGTAGTGAAGCACTTTTCGTCTACCCAAATAGGTAGCCTTCATCAGACAAACATATATAAACAGTGTAACAACCTTTTTAAAGCCAAAAAGGCAACAATTCCAAACCAATCGGTTCTTAAGCTTAAAAAAACAGCATTCATTAGAAAATTTAAAGGTACATCACAAATACACTGTAAATTATGCTAAAAAGTTGTAAAAATATAAAAATGCATAAAAATACTTAAAAATACATAAAAATACATGTGTATTCTACCACCCACGTGGAAAAATAGTCCCATACCTCATAAATTTCATTGCATTAAAATGTAAAGGAACAATAAATAGTATATAGTAATATATAATATGAAATATCGTGATAACACCGAGTCTAACCTACTTTGTATAAGAATCAGTACATTTACTACTAAGAAATAAAATAAAGTGAAGTAAGTATGAAATTTTAAATAACTAACACTTATACCATAATAAAAAATGAACGGTTATTAAGAAAAAGGAAAAAGTCAAGAAAAAAATCTACCAAAGCAGATTTTTCAACTACAAAACGCAAGACAAAGAAGTAATCTCATTAATACCAGGCAAAGTAACCTAACTCATTTAACCTGCCCTAAACCTAAAGTCCTCCACTATCACACACTTACCTGACCCTCATCCTACCCTAACGTCCATCACTATCACATACTTACCTTAACCACACCCTGACCCTAACGTCCGTCCCTATCGCACACTTACCTTAACATGACATTGTTCTCAGCATCGGGATTCTCAGCTGTCGGTCTTCTCCGTTTCGATCTTCCGGTTTTGGTGTTCTCGTCGTTGGTGTTGTGCACTGTGGACGTTTTCAGGTAGACCCGTATGCAGATATATATATATATGTATATATATATATATATATATATATATATATATATATATATATATAGATATAGATATAGATATAGACATATACGGACATGCATCTGTAGATAAACTGGGAACATAATGTAAACATATATGACCAAATGCACCATTAATGGGGTTAAGAGGCACAAGCAACATATGTCTTCCATGAATAGGTATCCCCCCCACAGCCAAACACGTCTGCCCTGCAATACACTACCAACTGTTGCAGATCCCATAACCAGGGCCTTACATGACAAGGGCACAAGATGTTAACAGTACTCCATCCCACCTGTATGATGTCTGGCCGGTATCAGTAACATATCATGCAGTACAGTCAGGCTCATAATAACTCCCAGTTTGCAGTCATCTGTTAACTTTGTTAACCAGAGTCCTGTACTGTTGGCCTGTACTTCAGAGATGTAGATGTCAAACAACAGTGTTCCCAAGACTGAACCCTGAGGTACTCCACTTTTCACATGTCTGGAGCCAGAGTTGAAGTCAGCTACCTCTACAGTCTGGGTTCTGTCAGTAAGCTATATGGCAAACCATCAAGTGGCATAGGGATTTATGTCTGCCTTAGTATGTTAATCTATGTTTCCAGACAGGGGGATGGTGGTGAATGGCTTGGTGAGGTCCACATAGGCTGTGTGGGCCACTTTACTCAACTCAACAGCTCTGTAGACTGATTCAAAGTAGTCAATTTGTTTCTGAAGATGATATTGACCCTCCATTAGCCTAATCTGTGTGGTGTCTAGTGTTTGCGGGAGCCAATGTCTGTGGTCACAGATCCCAAGATAATGCATTCCATGTCCTTGCTGATCAGGCTCGTCAGACTACTGTGTTGGTAGTTCCCAGGATCCTAGGTGGATCTCCCCTTGTGGAGTGGGATAACTGCAGCTGTGCGCCACTCAGTGGGCACCAGGCCTGATGTGAGGCTATGATTAAACATGACAGTTAAATGAGGTGCCATTTCATTTTGTAGTTCATGTAGTACACAGCCCAGGATTCATCTGGTCCCGTGGATGCTGTATTCTTAGCTGTGGAGAGTGCGGTTTCTACCTGTGTGGCCATGATTACAGGAAACTGGAAATGTTATGGTATTGACATGGGCCCTTTAGGGGGTGGGGGGGTTGAATGTGGCACTAAATCAATCAGACAGGATATTGGTGTAATCCTTGGGATCAGTCTATGTAATGCCATTCTCTTGTAGCTCAGAGCACTTCTGAGCATTGCCATTTAGATTTTGGACATAAGTATAGAATGCTTTGTGGTTGTCTTTGGAATCTGTGGCACATTTAGTTATGTAACCAGCTTTGGAGGATTTCATGAGTGTCCTAACATCTTACTGAGGCTGGTAAGGGAGTTGTTTGCATCCTTGGATTATCCTTATTTATTCAACAGTTTCTACCTTCTGTTGTATAGTCTGTTTATGGCAGGGGACCACCTGACTGGCTTGCATTATATGGGGAGAGTGTTGTGGTTCTATGTGGGATGGTACAAATGATGCACAAGCAAGTGTGTTCATACAGTGCCTTAGTGTAGGATTCATCAGTTGGACTTTCAGCTTCTGTCTCCATGGGTGTCACAAACTTTGTCATGTCTGACTTGAGTAGCATGAAGTTGGCTTCGGAGAGGTCTTTTACGGACAACTGTATATACATTAGTTTCACGTGTTCAGTTTGATTTTCCTGTGGTGAGATTACTTTGGTGAAACCTCAGTCTCATGTACTGCTGTGATGGCTTAGTGATTAACTACTGTGACTGTAGTGTGCAGGGTTCTGGTTTCACGACCTGCAAAGGCTGGTTACTTTTGTTCTGGCCAGAACAAAGGCTGATGCATACAGACTAATTAGGGCAGTTTAGGTTAGTCACACTCAATACAATTCAAATGCCCTACTTTGGCATTCCTGCTGATGTCATTCACTGTGAAGTACACCTTTGGGGAAAAAGTATTCCAGTAATCTCAGTGGCATGTGCTATAACAGTGCAATGCTGTAGTGTGGTATAGAGCTCTGATAGGGGTTTTATTCCCATACATAGGAGTTGTGGATGTTTTGGTGTCTGTACCTATGTCTGTGTAGGGAGCAATGCATACTGGAGAAAAACAATAGGAAACAGCAAACTCTTGAAAAATACAGAAACAGCCACCAAGTAGTCTCTGAATCACCAAAACCGACTTTAATGTAGTGAAGTGCTTTTTGTCTACCCAAATAGGTAGCCTTCATCAGACAAACATATATAAACAGTGCAACAACCTTTTTAAAGCCAAAAAGGCGACAATTCCAAACCAATCGGTTCTTAAGCTTAAAAAAACAGCATTCATTAGAAAATTTAAAGGTACATCACAAATACACTGTAAAGGATGCTAAAAAGTTGTAAAAATATAAAAATGCATAAAAATACTTAAAAAATACATAAAAATACATGTGTATTCTACCACCCACATGGAAAAATAGTCCCATACCTCATAAATTTCATTGCATTAAAATGTAAATGAACAATAAATAGTATATAGTAATATATAATATGAAATATCGTGATAACACCGAGTCTAACCTACTTTGTATAAGAATCAGTACATTTACTACTAAGAAATAAAATAAAGTGAAGTAAGTATGAAATTTTAAATAACTAACACTTATACCATAATAAAAAATGAATGGTTATTAAGAAAAAGGAAAAAGTCAAGAAAAAAATCTACCGAAGCATACTTTTCAACTTCAAAACGCAAGACAAAGAAGTAATCTCATTAATACCAGGCAAAGTATAGGAATTTAACCTAAGCTGCCATAGCAATTCACACTTTTCTAACAACAACTGACAAGGTCCACCTTTTCCATCTGTAACTACCTGATCAATAATTTTAAACAAAAAATGATGGGTCGGGTACTCATTACAGTGTCTTGCCTCTGCATTAGTGTTGCTGTTCTTCTTAATGTGGTAAATATGTTCTTAAATCCTTTCTCTAAGCTTCCTGTCAGTTTTCCCAACATAAAATGCTGGGCATGACAGACAGGAAGCTAAATAAATCACTGATTTAGAGTTACAGTTGTATTTACCTCTAGCCTTATAAACATAGTGGTTAACTTCAAAACTAATACCTGTGGCAATATACCTACAGTAATTACAAGACTCACATTTGTAAGTACCCTCAATCCTGTGGGACTTCCTAATGTTAGTCACCACAATGCTCTTCAAGTTCCTACCCTTCCTGAAAATTATAGTAGGGTGGTTACCCACCTTATCCATTAAGTCTCTTTCATATAACAGTAAATTCCAGTTCCTTCTCAAAATATTACCAATCTCACCTGCTTCTGTACAAAAAGGTGTAATAAAACTCTTTCTGAAAAAAAATTTTTCAGACTCGTCTACATTGTCCAAAGGCAAATGGTGAATAGTGGACAATTCAATACTATCTACATCATCTCCATTAATACTTTGAGGTCTTCCAGATAAAATTGGGCTGTAAGTCTCACAAAGTCTTTTGTGTCGAACTTCACCTATCAGTTCAAACACTAAACTTTCAGGATAACCCCTACTCAAAAACATATTTTTTAACAAACTACATTCGTTTTCAAAAGTATGAATCTCAGTTGTCATCCGAGCTGCCCTTACTAATTGACCTTTTAAGACAAACCTTTTCTGATGGAAAGGGTGACAACTGGTAAAATATAAATGGGTGTTTGAGTACGTAGGCTTCCTGTAAATCTTAACCAAATACCTCTTTCCAACCATGTCTTTTTTTAGATCTACATCAAGGAAGTTAATAGTGTCCTCGTGAAAGGTGTAAGTAAATCTCAAGAAGGGAGTACTATTATTCAGATACTCTACAAACACCTTAGCTTTATTTTCGTTACCTTCAAACATAATAAAGATGTCATCCAAATACCTGTTGTATAGCTTCACCTCCTTGTACACCACTATTTTGAAAATATTCTCACATTCCCAATGTGACAACACTAAATTAGCATAGCTCGCCCCACACGGAGAGCCCATCGCTACACCTACCACCTGTTTATAAATTTCACTGTTGAACTTGACAAAATTACTGTTCAAAATAACATCCAGCATCTCCTGAATGAATCTAATTTCTTTACTGTCTTCTCCATAAAATAACAGTCTTTCTGTTACATACTCTAAACCTACATCATGTGGAATAGAAAAATATAGGTCAACGTCTATAGTTAAAAACATTACATTGTCCTGGAACTCAAACCTATCCACGGCTTTTAAAAAGGCCCAAGAGTCCTTGCAAATCTGGTCTTCCTTAACCACATGCTTCTTTAAAACAGAGTCTACATACTTAGAACAAGCATATGTGATGGAAGACTTTGCATTAACTAAGGCTCTCATAGGGGGATCCTGAAGGTTTTTGTGAAGTTTAGGTAACGCAAACAATTTAGGTATTTTTGGGTTCAGGACCTTCAAATAATTATAGGTGCCCATACTAACCATACCTTCAATCAACAAATCCCTAAAAAAGGAATACATTTTGTTATATACAGAGTTCATCTCGTTGACACTAGACCTCATATAAATATTACTGTCCAAGACTTTTAACATTCTAGTTTCATACTGGTCGTTGTCCATGATCACCAGTCCTCCACCCTTATCAGGTTTCAACAAACGAACTGGTAAAGATCTAACTAAGCTCAGTGCTTCAGCCTCATTGTTAGTCATATCAGTAGGGCCAAGCTTCTTTCTCACCTTGTTCAAGTTCCTCAAATCAAATTCACACATATGTTCAAATAAGGACAGTGTTGGATGTAAGGGTGGATTGAAGGTACTAGCCACCCTCAAAGAAGTCTCAAAGTGGTTTTCGCCACCAAACATCAAAGCCAGGTTCAATTTTCGAGTGAAAAGTTTTAAATCAATCAAAACATCAGGCAAATTTAAATGGTTAGCAGGAACAAAAGTCAAACTGTTACCAAAAAGTTCACATAAGTCTTGCTCTATTGCAAAACTCAAAAAGTTGTAAACCTTAAAGTCTCCACATTTATTCAATAGGATCTCCAGTTTCCCTTTTATCTGTTGTATTTGTAACTCTCTTTCTTGCCCCTCGTATTGTACCTCTGCTGGTGGTTTTGACCCCTGTTCGAAAAATAATTAACATTGCTCACATTGTTGTTACTGTTACTACCCCTGTTCACATTATTGTTTGTGACGGGATTCCTTTCAACATCCTCATACCAGTCTTCCTCGAACAGATCAAGTTCGCTCACCCCAGGATCAACCACCACAGATGGTTTGGGACCAATGGCCGTGTTACTCCTATTCTGTTCTGATAGGGGTTTTATTCCCACACAAAGGAGTTGTGGATGTTTTGGTGTCTGTACCTATGTCTGTGTAGGGAGCAATGCATGTTTGGCTAGTCACATTCACTACAATTCAAATGCCCTACTTTGGCAATACTGCTGATGTCATTCACTGTGAAATACACCTTTGGGGAAGGCATACTACAGTAATCTCTGTGGTGTGTCCTATACCTGCGTACTGCTGTAGTGTAATAAACCAGTTAGGTAGGAATTCTAATCCCATACCAAGACAGGTGTGTGTGTCTTAATGTGTCCATGTTTGTCATTGGTGTCCTGTGTGGAGGTGGTTGTGAGTGTGTAACAAATGGACTTAATGTTGAGTGGGTTTTGCAAATGTCTTATATGGTGCCCCTATTATATATCACAATATCCACTGTACAGGGATAACAGATGTGATATCATTACATAGTTAGTCAGGGGTTCCATACCCTGGACTGGTAGGTGTGTGACACATACATGCTAATGTTTTACTTTCCCAACCCACCCTGACTTATCTTTACCTCCGTCTGCCTCTCTCACTACCTCTTTGGTGGATGTGGAGACTTACACCTGCTTTGCTTAGGCAGCAGCATGTGTATTGTCAGTGATACTCATGATCAGCTGATGGCCTCTGCATGAATTACAGCCCTCCCCTAGCTGATTGCATGTGGAACAGCTGTGGTAAAATTCCCATAGCCAGTTGCATGGAAACACACTCCAATATCTAGGACCATCAAGTTGGTGTTGGGCCTTTTCATTCACTGTGAGCATGAACTAGATCTATTGTGTGGCAAATAGCATCACAGGTGGATTGGTGACTTACCTCTGACAACATACACTGTGGAAACAGGCCAACACACAGGACGGGGATGTGCCTGTCTTGTCTACTGCAGTTAGGGTAATATTGGTTTAACAGGGTGTGTGTGGATAAGGTTTTCCTGCATGTTTTAATACTTGTCATGTCAGTGCTATATTTATGAGGAATC
The DNA here is from genome assembly GCF_019279795.1 of Protopterus annectens. Taxonomy (NCBI): domain Eukaryota; kingdom Metazoa; phylum Chordata; order Ceratodontiformes; family Protopteridae; genus Protopterus; species Protopterus annectens. The sequence goes on along the minus strand of NC_056749.1, from coordinate 843,298,585 downwards.
CCCATCTGTAGGGTCAACTGCAGACTGGGCAGTGTGTGGTGCCTTGTGTGACCCACAGAGCACCTATCTCTCAACTGCAGAAGGTAGTGTGAGGATTGCAGTCAGTAGATGGTGACAGCCGGGAGAGTTACTGACGTCATATCCCTCATAGGACATATGTTGCAACAAATCCTGTTACGATAGCAAATGTATGAGATTATCACAGTGACTTGTCAATATTGGCCCTGTGTTTGTGCCTCCAGCCACAACTCTGTCAACCTTTGCAGTAGGGGGTGCATATGTTCTGCACACTATATTCATTGACAGCATGTCTGATAACAAGCCAGTCTGATATTAGACTGCTACACGTTATGTATAGTAGGGGTTATATTTGAGGACATAGCCTGGGCATTCTGTGGTTGTGTGTACAGTACTGAGGTATATGTAAGTCTGGTAATTGTTGACAGTGTCTGTATAGTGAATATGTACCTTGGCCTGTGTAGAGACTGTGGTAGATGTCATTGTTCTTTGTCCTGTTCTATCTGATGTTACATGCTGCTCCAATGTATGTAACCCTATCAGCTTACATGTTTGTAGGGGTGAACATACACATGTCCTATACCACAGACAGGCATTGGACCACACTGTGTAGGGGCCCAGTATATGTAGGGTTGTTGTGTGAGTGGCTCATATGAGGATGGTGTAGATTAGATAGTCCATATACTGTAATAGTATGCTAGCTTACCATATGTGGCTGTGGCTCTGTTCACATTGGTTGTGGTTATGCACTTTCACACAGGTGTCTGTTACTCTGTGATGTGGCATGCCTGTAGAGCTTGCTATCTATGCAAGTACATGTGTATTCCCACATAGGATAGGTAGCCCAGTATTGAGTCAGTCTGCCTGTAGCCTGCACTGTGCTTTGTTAGATGCCTAGCAGCTTACTGTATTTATCCAGTGAGATGTCATGTCCAAATACTTGCCAGATGTACTGCTGCCGGGCCACCATATCAGTCATGTATATCAGACAAAGCAATGGGATGCTGTTCAGATATATGTCACTAATTGCTGGGTAGTATGTGGCCATGGCACCTCTGTACCAGCGGTTATTATGTGTCAAGACAGACAGGGGTGTATGAATGCATAACCTACGGGGGCATATGTATACCAGTATTTACGTGTTATAACCATCTACATGGCTGTTAACATCCACATTGACAGGCCTGGCCCACATGTCTTGCATGAAGGGTTTCTGTGTATACCCCTGGACTGACCAGAATTTGCCAGACTGTCCACATATATTGGCTATATCGCAGCTGTAGTCCACAGAGGCATTACTGTGCTAGCAGTGGTACTGTACTATGATGACTTTAAGATGTCTGTCAGTAGCCAATGGCGCACATGTTAACAGCAGATGGGGCCTCCCACACACACCATTTCTGTGAAGACAATCCCTATTACAGTAGCAATAGTCTACAAATATTCCTGCAATACATACCTGATATCCCCTTGCACTGAGATGTTGGGACTATTGGGGCTGGGGTAGGGCTCCACTCAATGTGCAGAACATATGATGAACATATATGTATATATAATTATACATATATCCATATAGATATATACACATATACATATTCTGCTTACTGTATGACAACAGTTTTACAAATATGTGCCTGTGTTCCAGCCTCTGTTCTCCACCTACATACCAGACTTTGCACATATGACGTGCTGTCAGGGGTTGTTATATAGTGGGCTGTGTGTATGTCATGCTGTCATTCCTGCCATCACTCCACTGCTGTTGTGTCCCCCGCACATACTGGGGGGTTGGGGCCATATATGTGTGGGTTTCACCTACACAATACATGTATGCCCTAATGCACTCCAGAGGCCAGTGTATGTAACAGTGGTATATGGCCCAGTATTAGTGAGTGTAGCGGGGGTGCACCATGACTAACTTAGGCTGTTACAACATGTGTGGGCCTTTGGGGTAAGCTGCCTTAAGATATCTGGATGTACATTACCATACAATCCTTCTTGGGTAAATGCAGGCCTACTGCCTCCTGCCATATGGTATGTTCTGTTTGTCAGTGTGATTGTGAAGGTGTCAGTTATGCCTTGTTATGTAACATATACATCCCATTGTGTCAACTGGGGTCTGTACCCCCTAGGGATTGTGTACAGAGTGTAGATAGAGGCTGCCGACCTTTACATCTGCATTACGTACTGTTGATTGTCTGGTATGCTGTGGCCCAGTCTGTCATTACTATTGTACTACTTGAAAGCCTCGGCCTGGACAGCAAAATATGTCAACCTTTCCAGACTACTGTTTTAGTATTAACTGTTTCACAGTTGCATTACACTGTTCATATGGATGTCACTGTCTAAACAGCTATATGACATGGCATATACAACTGCCATAGTACACAAATAAAGCTTCCACATTCATTTATGCACACCTGTGTGTGGTAGACCTCTCAACCAATCAGGGACAAATTTGAACAGAATCAGAGAAAAGTCAAGAAAAAATCAGTGACAATCAGGGACACTTTTAAAATATTAGTGCTATTAAGATGAAACAATGAGAGAATCAGAGCATATGAATTAATACACCTTTTCTGAAGTAAAAGAAGTGTATAACTCTTAGGTTCATAGGTTCATACTAGGCTATCTGCCCTGGGGCAATTATAAGCCTAGCCCAATTCTGTATGGCTTACGCCACCCCTTGATTTGAGTATACTGTGCCCTTTTTAAGGTTTAGTTTACTGTGCCTCTGTCTAATAGTGACACGGGAGTAATCCCTGGGACAAACCTACGATCCCTCATCCACCTATCAAGATTCTTCTTGAAGAGATTCAGTGAGGTGCTCTGCCTCACATGAACTGGAATTCTATTCCAGAGCGAAGGGAGCCTCTGGGTTATGAACCTGTCCCTCCAGCAAGTTCTATTTATTTCTGTGCTGAGGTTCAAGTCCCTCGAGCATGTGGCTCTAAGGGATTTAGATTTACTGAGGTGGAGCATGTCCATTAATTCTGGATTTGACATAGCTTTGTATATCAGGCATAGATCGCCTCGAAGTAGGCGGTATGCAACTGAGTAGAGCTGGAGTTTTTTTAACCAAGCATCATATGGCATCTGTTTGAGACCCTTGATCCTCTTAGTGAGATACTTTTGGGGTCTTTCTAATTGCTGCAGGTGTCGGGTAAGGTACATCCCAAAAAGGGCATTGTATTCTATGATGGGCCTGATGAGGGATGAATAAAGGAGCACGATTACCTCTCTTGATCTAGATGTGAAACCTTTTGTGATGAGGTGGGCTATGTAGAAGGTCTTTCTAACCACTTTGGCAATGGGGTTTTCAAAGGAGAGATTTCTATCAACTTGGGTCCCAGGTCCCTAATAACTTTCTCTGTACTTAATGGGTTTCCGCCTATGTGGTAATTTGTGGGCACATTGTTTTTGCCAAAGTGTATGCCTATACATTTTTTGGCATTTAGCTTTAAACCATGGCACTGGCACCAGTTATCTGTCTCTGTGAGACCTTTTTGAAGGATGTTTGTGTCAGCTGTAGAGTCGATTATGGTGCCCAGTTTGCAGTCGTCTGCGAACTTGGTGAGCCATAGTCCTCCCACATTTGCCTGTACCTCGGAAAAGTATATACCGAACAAGAGTGGTCCCAGGACAGAACCCTGTGGGATGCCACTTGTGACCTGTTTCGAGTCTGACATGGCTCCAGCAACTCTCACTCTGTGGGTTCTGTCTTTGAGCCAGTTTGCGACCCATCTTGTGACATAGGGGTTTATATTTAAGCTGGATAGCTTATCTATGATGCCCGAGTGAGGTATTGTGTCAAATGCCTTTCCAAGGTCCAGATAGGCTGTGTAGACTACCTTCCCTTCATCTATGGCTTTGGTGACTGTTTCGAAGAAGTGAACCAGGTTCAAAAGGCAGGATGCCCTTGACAAAGCCGAACTGGGTAGGATCTAGTGTCTGTAGGTCCCCAATGTCTTTGTTTATGAGCTCCATGATGATCCTCTCCATAGCCTTGCAGACTAAGCTAGTCAGGCTTATGGGGCGATAGTTTCCAGGGTCCATAGAGGCTCCACCTTTGTGGAGTGGGACCACTGTTGCTGTATGCCATTCTGTGGGCACATATCCTGTAGTGAGGCTGAGATTGTATAGCTGTTTTATTTGAGGGATTAGTTCCTCTTGGAGTTCATGTAGGATGCAACCTGGGACACCATCTGGTCCCATGGAAGCAGTGTTTTTTGCTTTGGAGAGGGCAGCCTTCACCTGAGCATCAGAGATGTTTGGGAGGCAGCCCTCTGCCGGGATAGATACTTGCTCTTTGGACGCCTGCCTTTGGATGACTGGGTCTTGGTTTTGTTTGGGATAGCATGATCCATGCATTCCTGGAGATGTCAGTAGAATGCGTTTATATAGGATTCTGCAGTTTGGGCTGTAGTTTCCACTGGCCCTGGGGCCTTGAAGGATTCCACTTCGGTTTTGAGACGTGAGAAGTTCGCTTTTGAGAAGTTTTTCACTGTGGTTTTCTGGGCTGGGGTGGGGTCGGGATGTGGACATCCAGTGGAATTAATTTATGGTTTGATCTTACCAATGAGGGATATACTTCTGGTGTGGAGCATAGAGTCCCCATGTTGGTAATGATCAGGTCTAGTATGTTGTCCCCTCTTGTGGGAGTGGTGACTAGTTGTTCCATAGCATTTGAGTTTATAATTTCCAGGAACCTTTGGGCTGAGGTGCTGGGGCTTGAGTAGTGCTCCCAGTCAATGTTTGGGTAGTTGAAGTCACCCAATATAATGGTGTTCAAAGAGATCTTCATGTTCTCCAATGTTTTCAGGAAAGCTGAGTGAGATTCCTGACTCTGAGAGGGTGGTCTGTAGGATGCTATAAACTGAAAAGCAGTCTTGCCCACTGTTAGTTACACATAGATGGTCTCCGATATTTTGTGCAATGCCACTAACCTGAAGGTGTGGATATCCTTGATAAATATGGAAACTCCCCCTCCTTTTGTGGTTCGGTCTGGGTTTTGGGGCCGAAAAGCATGATATGAGGTATAGCCTGGTAGTGCTGGGGTGCTCTCTGGAGCCTTGAACCAGGTTTCTGTCACTGCACAGATATCGATGTTCTCCATACTGAGGAGAGCTTCGAGTGCATGCATCTTGAGGTTAAGACTTCTGGCGTTAAGCAGCATTACCCTTAGTTTCTTGTTCCTTGTGCTGTCTATGGGGGTGGGTTTGACTTTTGAGCCTTGCCTAAAAAAGGCACTATGGGGGTGGCAAGAGCCTTTGCCAATATCCAAAAGCCCAGTGGTGACAGGTGCAAGCCGTCCCTAGCGATAATTATTGTCATTATTCATTAAGTGTAACTCACCAACTTTCTGCCCAAAGTCACTAGTTTTAGGAGGGATTCAGAGGAGTAGAGCTAAAATTTGAGTCAAAATCAGGGATGTCCCTGAAAATTAGGGACAGTTGAGAGGTATGGAGTGTGGTGTTATACTCTCTGATATCTCTGTGGGTATATGTTGCAGGCTATGAATGTCATTCGTATGGGTGGCTCATACAGTCTCTAGTTGGTAAGGTGGTGACTGTAGGAATACTGGCTGCTCCATATTGTGTGCATGTATTACATATGTATCTTATTGTACATATCTCTGTGTGTGTATGTGTAGCTACATATAAATATATATATATATATATATATATATATATATATATATATATATATATATATATATATATATATATATATATATATCTGTATCTGCATATTTGTGTCTGTGTATATGTATCCTAGGGTGGCCATGTCGTGTCTGGTCCTGGTTATGGGATCTGCAACAACACTTGGTAGTGTATTATAGGGGGGACGTGCTTGGCTGGGGGTATACCTATTTGTACGGGACGTGTATTGTGTGGGGCCTCTCAACCCCATTAACGTTGCATGAGGACATATATGTTTTTGTTATTTCCCCATTGTTATCTACAGTTCTATGTCAGTGTATACCTAGATATGTACATATATATATATATATATATATATATATATATATATATATATATATATATATATATATATATATATATATATATATATATCTACATATATCAATATGTTGTACCTGTTTAGACATTAATATATTTACTCACACGCATACATTTACATGTTGGAATACATTCTCTGTACTGTTGAATGACTGGGCTGGATGATATGTTTGTGAAAACATAAGGGTTATGTATATCTGCCATGGTTCGGTGGTAGATCACTTTGTGTATGATGTGCAGGGTCCTGGGTTCGAGCCTTGCAGAGGCAGCTTATTTTGTTGCTGGGCAGAACATGGTCCATCGGATACAGAGTGATTAAGGCACTTTAAAGCAATTGTAAGCGGGTTTGCACGGAGCTAAGTACTGCTAACGTCCAGTTACAGTTTCTTACACCCAGTTAGCTTTTAAATTGCTTAGTCTGTGTAGGCATTGCTTACCCTCATGCAAACACTCTTAAACATGCTTACTAGTGCTTATATATGCTTACTACTGCTTATTTGTGCTTAAACCTACTTACCAGTGCCTTATTCATTATAACACTGACACTTCGCATGTGCATTTCCTGAAGTACTCCAGTTTATAAATATATGTTATTTAGTGGGCTTTGCAACAGAAATATTGGTTATAACGTGCTTTGCCATGTAAAATTGACTATGCTGCAGTGGGACTCGAACCAGGAATGCCTACTCATTAGGCGAATGCTCTGCCAACTACACTACTGCTGTGTTGCTTCATTTGTATATATCTTCCTTGTTATCCTATTCAGCCTTTTAAGCTGCTTTAACCATAGCTCAGCGACGGGCACAACCGTGCACCTACAGTTAGCTGTAATTGGAATAAAAAAAAATAAAATAAAGGGGTTTCTTCATTTACATTTTCTCTACTGTTGCTGTTGTACAGATGGGGAACTGTTGGTGGGGATATGTGGACAGCTATGAGTGGTCTCACTCATTTATTTACACTTTCTGCTGTTCCACTTTGCAGGGGCATGTTTATTCTGAGAGTTCTGCTCTTAGACACGCTCCCTGCATTCGTCCACGCTCCATGTAGGATTAGCAGTTCAGGCAACGTGCCTTCATTAATATGCATGGCGCGCTGCCATCCTCCTAAACGGCCGCTTCCATGCAGGACTAGACTAGTCCTGCACGGAAGATTCATAAATCCGGGGGATAATGTAGTACAACATGTTTTTTGGCAACTGAAGTGAAGCTTCTACTGTTTTGATGCATCAAGTCTGGCACTGCAGTATTCACTCAAGACCCTCAGCCAGATATATTTAATTTGAGCCATGTTTTTAACAAGGTTCTACAGGTGCAATCTGAACAGCAGCAGCTAAACATTCCAGCTGATCCCAACGTACTTGTTGGAGCAGCAGACAAGAAATAGGAAACAATCAGAGGAGCAGCAGGCATTTTTGAGCTCAGTACGTTGTGGTACTGACAAATAGGCAGCATTTCGTCCACAGATAATGAGCCATAGTATGGACAACTCAAAATATAATGATGTAGCCATTATCACACCTAACAGACTGCATGCACTGACCATGCTGTGCATGAGACATGACTGTACCCCAACTGAAGAGGTTATGGTGTGATCAGATGACAGTCATCATCATTTGCTTGGATCGAGGTACAAAGTAACAGGTGATAGCAATCATATCATGACAGCATCATTGGAGGTGGATGTTCTAGCTGTGTACTCGCCCTACTGGTTGTAGGGAATTAGGGATCAAATATTTTAGTAGTGGAGTACAGCTGTCCATGTCAGGAACATTGGCATTGTGTACTGCACAAGCTTGTTGCCTCAGGTTTCAACATGGTCCAAAACAGGGATAGTGCATTACTACAGTAGCAACATGTATATGCTCTGCTTGGGGTTTTCCCTGCCAGGATCCAGCATTTGTATGGTACCCATGTCTCAAATGATGGCTCCAGGTAAGTCTATTACTCCTACTGCCCACAGGGCACATTAAAGGTCTAGAACTTTGGTAGTGAGAGCATGTAGCCAAGTGTGGTGTCTTAGGCATGGAGACTGAGGACCATCAGTGATCATGTACATAGTACTCACCATGGTGGCCTCTTTGGCCAGAGCTAACAGTGATGCCATTTCAGGAATGATCTGTGTCATATGGGTATGCTCAGCCTGTATTCACCCATCTCAAATCTGGACCCTTCTGAAGCCAAGGACAGCCAGGGCCAGATCATGATCAAATGGGTCCCTAGGCATGTTAATGGAGCAGGGCCATCCCTGCCCCTCCGCAGCCATTCCAGTGTCCTTTTACTTGGCTCTCACTCCAGTTACCATAATCACTGTTCACAACTTGCACTGTGCACACCATTCTCTTCTTTAATTATGAGTAAAGAATTGTAGATTTAAATTTAAAACTTTTATTTCAAACTATATCCCACAAACATGGATAGCTCTTTGCAAAACAAAACAAAACACTTGCACACTGAAAACAGACAGTATGAGCAATAGTTAACGTTTCATCTTGTGAAACTCATACTTGGTGAAAATGCATCTGGCAACCCATTAAACCACAAGAAACATACTGGTATTCAAGGGCACCCCCAGGCAGGTGCAAGGGAGTGCACTTGCACCTCCCTGGAATTGGCTGGCCAGGAGATTAATTTACTTCTAATTAAAAAAAAAAAATTAAGGGCGTTCTTCTTTAAGAACTCCCTTTGCATCCGGTCGTACAAATGGAGGTGCTTGTGACCTGTTTTCATCTTTTCCATATGTGCGGATGGTTTACGTCTTTATCTTCCGCATTCACAAGTAAAATTTGAATTCTAGATGGGCACGCCAGCAGAGATGCCATGTTGTGTCCAGGAAGAGGGTTGCCATTAAAATCGGAGCAAGCAAGCTGTTTCAGGAGCAGAGAGGGATTCCACAAAGGTAGGAGCTCCTTTGGTCATTTGCAACATTTCACACAACTAAAACTTCAAAGCCTAGAACACTGGCTTAAATAATCAATGTTTTATTAAATGCAAATAAATCTAAGCCATTCATATTTCACTTAGGTGAAATCTCAATTAATTTACAAAATATCACACCAACTGAACAAGTTGCCCATGCCAAACTTAAAGGGATATTTATAAATCATAAATTATCCTTCAATAACCATATCGGCTATGTAACCTGAAAATTCAAAACACTACCTAACAGAAACAGTACTGCAAATATAGTCCAGACTCTGTTGCTACCTACATTACTTTATGATTCTTCTATTCATTCATTTATTTAGTTACAATTTGAATCCACTGCTTTTTAATTTTTCCTGCAACAAACACATGTGCTACCTACTAAGCTGTTCATACAACATTATGGGTAGTTTTGAAGTAGTTTTGTAATATGTGTCATAAGGTTTATGTTAATATTTGCTAGTTAGTTTAATCAAGTATGTATATTACTGTAATTCAGATAGCTTAGTTTTCTTTTTAAGTTCAGTTTGACATTGCTGCTAATTTCTGTTTAGTTGATTATAGTTTAGAGCTCAGTTAGTCTCTTAGGTAATGATTTACATGGGTTTAAATGTTCTGGTGAGGTTGCTTAGTATTTATTTTACTGTATGTATCTAGTATTATTTTTTGCAGTTTGCTTAAGTAAGGCTTAGGTACCATGTTAAACACTCTTGGAGTAGCGATAAATACTTTGATAATATGCATAGAATAAGAATAAAATATTTACTCTCTGTACCATATACTTGTCCATCACTACCACTTCTCAGGTTGTGTCGTTAGGAGATTAGATAGGTAGACAGATAGATAAACACACACACACACACACACACACACACACACACACACACACACACATATATATATATATATATATATATATATATATATTGATAGATAAGCAGGCAGACAGAGAGACAGACAACTGAACATAAAGAATTACACATACATACCCAGTTGGAGTTCCATAACAAATATGTAATACTTATTACTCATCTTTTATAAATGAAGAAGAAATGGGATACATAAGAAAGTAATAAAAGGGAGAACAGTAAGCAGGGGCAGACACAAGGATTACTATAAGGCATGAAAGGGGATTGGGGAAAGAAGGATGATTCATTAATTATGTATGCATGCATGTATTCATGCATTCATTCTTAGAAAGAGTCCTTTTTTATATATAGGAAATAAGTGTATCAGATGAAACAGAGAAAGAAGAGCAGACCGCAGGGTCAGGTAGACCAATGTAAACAGACCTAGACAGAAATACAGACACTTGCAGTGGAAAAAACAAAATGTAGGGAGGACAGCAGATAACCACAGACATATAGGGGATGTACAGGGGATGGACAAGTGATAGTGGTCAAGGCTGGAAAATTTAAAAGGAATGTAGAAAGACACATAAGGGATGGAAAACACCAAGATGGGGATAGGGTAGCATCCTTGGACAGTTGTATGCCAGGCATCACTCACTTGGGTGGATTATACTATAGGATCATAGGAAGTTATTAGGCTATTGGCCCTGAGGCCCTTATAAGCCCAGGCAAGAGTTTAGCCCATGTTTAGACAAGTCAGCACGCAAAGCCCTGTCCAACAGAGACACAGGTAAAATCCCAGGGATGCATTTTCTGTTTCCCATCTAGTTATCCAGGTTGCACTTATAAAGGGATAATGAGGTACTCTGCTTGACGTGGAGAGGGTGTCTATTCCACAGATGGGGGAGTCTCTGGGATACAAATCCGTCCCATCAACAAGTCCTATTGATGTCATAGACCAGGTTGAGGTCACGCATGCGTGTTACTCGGGTGGAGTTTGACTTGCGGATATGCAGCAGTCCCATCAAGGCAGGGTCTGAGATTGCTTTGTATGCCAGACAGGGGTCACATCTGAGGAGTCTGTATGAAACTGAGTAGAGGGACAGGGCTTTTAGACTATCTGTATTGAGGCCCTGGATTATCCTGTTGAGGAACCTCTGTGTGGTCTCTCCAGCTGCTGCATGTGCTTTGTAAAGTACATGCCGAAGGGGGCATTGTACTCAGTAATTGGCCTTATAAGAAAAGAATACAGGGATGTTATGACCTCCTTGTCCCTGTATGAGATACCCTTACTTATGAGGTGGGCCATGTAGAAAGCTTTCCATACAACGGAAGCAACATGGTGGTCAAAAGTCAGGTTGCTGTCAACCTGGGTGCCCAAATCCCTCACGACTGATTGCATACTTAGGACGTTGTTATTAATGTGATAATATGTGGTGATGTCACTTTCCCCAAAGGGGATGATGATGCATTTTTTGGCATTCAGCCTGAGGCCATGTTTCTGGCACCAGTCATTTGTTTGTGTGAGACCCTCTTGGAAGACGTCCACATCACTTGGGGAATTGATAACTGCTCCCAGCTTGCAGTCATCAGCAAACTTGGTCAGCCACAGCCCACTGGTTTTGGCCTGCATCTCAGAGAAGTATATCCCAAATAACAGAGACCCCAAGACCAATCCCCTGGTGTATGCTGCTCATTTCGGGTCTACTGCTTGAGGTGGATTCCCCTATTTTGATTAGGTGGGTTCTATCAGTGAGCCAGTTTACTACCCATCTGGTAACATACGGAATGATGCCTAGTTGAGAGAGTTTATCTATTATGCTCGAGTGGGGAATAGTGTCAAAGGCTTTGGACAGGTCAAGGTAGGTGGTGTGCACCATCTTCCTTTTGTCCAATGCTTTGGTGACTGTCTCAAAGTCAGATTTAATAGACATGACCTCCCCTTGACAATGCCAAACTGTGTGGGGTCGAGTGTTTGGAGGTTGGCAATGTCCCTGTTAATGAGGTCCATGTTAATCCATTCCATGGTCTTGCAGCTCAGGCTAGTTAGGCTGTTGGGGCTATAATTTCCTGGATCGGTGGACAGTCCACCTTTGTGTAAAGGGATGTCAGTGGCAGTCCTCCCCTCGGCTGGGACAAAGCCGGTACTCAGGCTTTGGTTAAATAGGGTGCCTAATGGTGCTGCAAGTTCATGCCTGAGTTCATGTAGGATGCAGCCGGGGATGTTTTCAGGTCCCATGGAGGCTGTATTTTTTGCCTTTGAGAGGGCAGTGAGGACATGTTCCTCTAGAGAATAGGGGAGGGGGCAGGTACTGAGGATGGCCTGATTTACTGATGGGGGGACAGAGGGGTGAAGTTTTTGCTGAATCTGTCAGCCAGTAGGTTGGCTATATCTACAGCATTTGTGTATGTGGTGTCCTTGACCACCAGTTATGAACAGATCTGGGTGCTTCCTTTGAGATTGCAGACATATGTGAAGAAGGCCTTATGATTGTCTCCTGTAGATGTGGTCAATTTGGAGTCTAAGATGGCTTTACAGGATTTTACTAGTGCTCTTATTTGCTTGTTCAGGCTAAGGAGAGATTGCTTCCAATTGGGTACCTGCTCCTTCTTGGTCCTAGACTGCAATTTTTTTCCTTTTGTTATATACTTTATTGCAGATGTCCACCAGACAGGTTTACTCTTCCTTGCGGAGGATTATTTTGTCCTGTTGGGTATTCCTGATTCCATGCATCTATATAAATGCTCGTATAGTACTTTGGTATAGATTTGGATATTGGTGCCAGTTCCTACAGAGGGGAAGGAGGCTGTGAAACTATTTATACCATTCCTCAGGAGATTGTAATCAGCTTTGGAGAAGTTTTTTTGTTTGACCCTAGCTAGAGGGGGGTCAGGGGAGATGGTGACTTCGAAAGTGACTGCTTTATGGTTGGATCTTGCCAGGGAGGATGATACTGTAGGGGGTGCTGCAGTGGTTACTCACGTTGGTTAATACTAAGTCCAAGATATTATCACCTCTTGTTGGAGTATTGACTAGCTGTTCCAAAGCATTTGCATTGATAAAATCGAGAAATCTCTGGGCATTTGTGTTCTAGCATGAGTAATTTTTCCAATCTATGGTCGGGTAGTTAAAGTCACCCGAAATCAGGATAAAAGGTTGAATCATGATAGATTTGAAGAGGTGTAGATAGGTGGAGTGGGCATCTTGAGTCAAATTTGGGGTCTTGTAGCTAGCTATGATTTGAATAGGGGTCTTGTCAATGGTTAACTGCACCTGGAGTGTCTCCTGTGCATCATACTTAATAAATAAATAAATATATATATGTATATATATATATATATATATATATATATATATATATATATATATATATATATAATATATATATTGAAACTCCACTTCCTTTGGCTTTGCTGCCCACAGTTTGGGGTCTGAATGTATGATAGGTTGAGAAACCAGGTAAGGCTGGGTTGCTCTTCGCAGCTTTGAATCAGGTTTCTGTGACTGCACAGATGTCAGCATCTTCCAGGGTTAAGAATGCTTACAATAAGTGCAGTTTCATGTTTAGACTCCTAGCGGTTAGCAGCATGACCTTTAATTTGCATTTTGTTGAAATGTTTTATGTTGGTAGCATCAACCTCATGACTTTTCTAAAAAAGCACTATAGGGGAGACAAGGGCCTTGGCCAGAAGCCTGAAGCCCAAGTGGGACAGATGCAGGCCATCTCTAGCAAAGCATTGTGGTCTGTCGATCATATATTCCCAGGCTGACAGGTACTGGATCCCCCTGGAATGACACCAGAAACTAAGCCATTTGTTAAAATCAATAATTTTCTGTTTGTATCGAGGCATCATTCTGGGTGACGGTAGAATGCTGCTTAAGGCTAGGGTCATACCTGCCTGGGACACATATTCAGTGAGCTCAGTCATGTCTCTCTCTTCAAATAGTCTAGGATGGTACATCTCAAGTCGTTCACGCCAACATGGACTATGATAGACTCATAACAGTACTTATTGTTGAGAGACATGAGTGCATGTGTGATATGGCAGATTCTGACACCTGACAAACAACTAACCTTGACTTTCTCCTTATCCAGCCTGGTGAGAGGTACATCTTTGTTTCTCACAATGGAGTCTCAAATGACTAATATGTTGGGTTTATGGTTAGGCCTTAGTGGTTGCGAGACATAAGTGTGTGGAATATGCATGGTATTTGGTGTGGAGGGTTGTGAAGTTTGTGTGTTTTTGCCTCAAACGTCTCCTTTGTTTGGGTTTGTTTATGTTGAGAACCTTGTCCTTTGCATATGTTGGTGTGTGTTGTGTAGTTGTGGGTGGTGTTTGAGGTGTGCTGATTGTACTGACAACCTTCTCAGTGCCAGATATACTGGCATGTGAGGGAGAGAACATACACTCTAGGTTCTTAATGTAATTACATCTCTCATAAATTGTGTCCTTGGGTGGTAGCAGTAGATGGTTGTCCATATGCATGAGGCAGTTGCTACACTCTCTCAGGATGCCCATACCAACCAGGCTAGCGGGAGAAACCATAGGAAATTGTCCATCCGTATTTGTCAGAATCTGAGGGAGAAAGGCCAGGGAGACCTAAGGGGTAGGCCTAAAGCCCAAGTGCTTAAACCAAAACTAAGAGGCTTAGAATAACACTTACAATTTCAACAGGCTATAAACACGCAGTAATAAATGCAACAGAAAAGATGTAATTGAACACTTTAGAGAACATGTAGCAGCAAGTAGCAGAAGAAAAAAGATTAAGTAATAGAGTAGGAGGAGGAAACACAAATGGTGTATAAGCAGCTGAATAAAGTGTTTTTTTTTTGTTTGTTTGTTTTTTTGCATTATATTTTTGGTCTGTTCCTCATAAAAATTCTGTTTTTGACAAATCACTGGGATGAGCCAACGATTAAAGTTACTAAATAAATGACATGCATTTTAGTTTCAGACTTGATATCCTTCAGAAAATATATTCTAACACAAATCCTGTTATTCTAGCAACTTTCTAAGTGTGTGTGTGTGTGTGTGTGTGTGTGTGTGTGTGTGTGTGTGTGTGTGTGTGTGTGTGTGTGTGTCAGAGAGAGAATGAAATGCCCTAGTTAGATCTAGCAGGTGGAATTTATTTTCAAGTGCATTTTCAAGGAATTGTGAGCTTCAAGGGAAGCAAAGGTTACTGCTGCTCATGCTGAGTCTGCTTAAAATGTACAACTGTTTTGTTTAGCAAATGGTATCATTATTGTGGTATAGAATTTGAAAGCAGTGTTAACACAGCAGGTAGCATACTTGCATCTTGATGCAAAGGGCTGTAGGTTCCAGTCCTACAGCATGTACATTTGTATTTTAAGGGGTCCTTAGTATGTCCTCCTTTGGATGAGACACCTAATAACTATGAACCTGTTTTTCAGCTTGCCACTCATTCCCTATTGCAATATACCAGCTTACCATTTCTTTTAATGTAACCTAGGCAATTTATTCTTTAAGGGCAACAGACACTGAATTTGTAAATGAAACACTAAAATATAAAGTTTTTTCTAGCAACAACCTCTTCATTGTTTTCAGATCTCTTTAATGTGGAATTATTCAGAATGCTTTTACTTCTGCAGAGATTCTGCATATTGATTGATATTGGTGGATTGTATGACAGAAGTTTGAGTGGCCCTTTATGGTTGAAATGTTCTGAATTGGGCAGGTTGTAATTATTGGTTCATATGATTTGTTTCATTGCTTAAAGGAAACATGCTCAGAACTATAAATTTAAAACACACTCTAACAAGTGGTGCTGTATTATACAAGGGATATAATTCAGTTATTATGTAGTATAATTAATACAGTCAGGAAGGTGAATCAAAGAACTTTTGCATGGTTCTAAAAATGTGTGCAAGGAGCCTATGATTTGGAAACAGGCCAAAGATAAACTTATCCTGCCACTGGCCAGATGCATGTTTGTTGAATGTGGGTTTTGATGCTGTTTCAGTGAATATGGGTTTCAAAGGTAGAGAAGTTTTAATGCTAAGTCTGTTTTCATTGTAAGACTATTGCTTTGTTTAGGTTTAGTAAATGTCTATCAGTGTTTGTGCTATAAAATTTGAAATAAAAGTTGTAAATGAAATCCAGATATCTGTAATCATTGTAGAAGTAAAGCATAAAACAGTATGCATACTGAGATATTTGAATAGTGTCTATGAGAAATGGGGAGAAATAGCCAAGTAATGGGATACTGGAATGGCTGCGTGGGTGAGGGTGGGGTGGAGTGGGCGGGGGCAGCAGAAGGGGTGGGGCTGCATGGGCGGGGCTTGGGTTTGCACCCACCCTGCAAAAAATCCTGCAGGCTCCCTTGCTGGTATTCATACTTACATAGCATATAGTGAAGTATTAATGAAAACCTATGTGAAGGATGCAGGAATTAAAAAAAAAATGCATAACACATTTGTTAACAACTTGAGACTGCCCACTTGGCACAAGTGTCCCTTTTCAGGCACAGCCCAGCACTACTGTCTGGTGAAATGACTTGGCAGATCATAGAAGACAAATGAAAGGCTGAGGGAATCAAACCCTTTACTACAGGAAGCAGCTCTTTAACAGCTCATAACCTTACCCATTAGCACTGTGTTAGACAAACTGTTGTAGCCAAAACAGTGAATTTCATAGCCAAAACAATGAAAAACAAGCTAAATTAAACATGTGTTCACAGTTAAAATATTAACATCAAACTCACAAACATTATACTGTCCAGTTTATTAACATCTAAATAATAAACACACTGTCAACATTAAGGGAATCAAGGATTAAATACAAAGAACATAGCTTGTGTAATCATGCTTCTGTTTACTATAATTAATTTTCTTCCTTTACACTGTAATAGGTCCTGGTTGCTTGGCTTGTAGCCCAGCAGATCACTGAGGGGCCTAGGCTAGCCCATCTTTCACAGAGTATTGTCTAGTTAAGTTGCTTGCTCAAGGACAGAGCATAAGCAGAAGGCAAAATCAGATATGCTCTGTAAAAGTGGGACAAATAAAACAACACTATATTAAATTACTTAAAAAGTTATCAGAACAGGGTTTGCATCAACATGCATGTTGTGAATCACAAAAGCTGTGAAACTGTAATGACTGGCATTAACTGTATTCCTCAATGATTTTTCAAAGGAAAAAAAATAATGGCAATTGGTTTAGTGGAGTTAGGCTCTTGTCTCCTGCAGTTAAGAATCAGGTTTTGAGCTTGAGTAAGTCACATAAATAAACTGCCCTCCTTAAGATATTTTACACACACACACACACACACACACACACACACACACACACACACACACACACACACACACACACACACACACACACATAAATAAACTGCACTCCTTAAGATATTTTAGACACACACACACACACACACACACACACACACACACACACACACACACACACACACACACACACACACACACACACACACACACACACACACACACACACACACACACACACACACACATAAATAAACTGCCCTCCTTAAGATATTTTACACACACACACACACACACACACACACACACACACACACACACACACACACACACACACACACACACACACACAAATAAACTGCCCTCCTTAAGATATTTTACACACACACACATAAATAAACTGCCCTCTTTAAGATATTTTACACACACACACACACACACACACACACACACACACACACATACATAAATAAACTGCCCTCCTTAAGATACTTTACACACACACACACACACACACACACACACACACACACACACACACACACACACACAAATGATCTCTGTTCTTCTGCTGTCCCTACACATAGAAAATAAAGTATGTTTTAAATTCTTCTGTTATGAGTACAGTAACAAATGCTCTCCATTCTTCTGTTGTGACTGCACTATTCATTTCATAATAAAATCTCCTTTCTCAAATAAATGCTGCACTTACAGGTGTTATATAATCCTAAAAAACAAATGCATAACATATAACTCGTACCTGCAAGAACACCTGCTCATTCTGAAATTAAATCCATTTCACTGTCTTGAACACCAGCTTATTGTAAAATTAAATCCATCTCACTCTTGTTCACATTTGAAATTATATCAATTCAATCCATCTCATAATGGACACTAAAGTGTTGCTGCATTTTGCTATGAAATAAAATCTTGTGATGTCTCTGTTTCTGCTTCTTACTCCTCACTGGCTGAAAGCAGGAAGCAGTGAGGCGTGGATGTGGGCATAGCAGGAAAACCTTTCTTTTTTAAAACAATAGTACACTGAGCAAAGTAGGATTTTTTTTTATTTCATGTTGTAGCCAGACGTGAGCAAAGCAGGAAAACCTTTCTTTTTTAGGAAATAGTACATTGAGCATAGTAGGATTTTTTTTTTAATTTCATGTTGTAGCCAGACCCCTCACCAACAACGGGCCTTAGACAGCTGCCTAGGTTGCCAATTGTTGTATTATACCCTGTGGACAGCAGGTCCTGCAGAGGTAGACTGAAAAGTGGCTGCCATCTGCTTTATGGTCATGTGGGTCACAGATCCTGTCTGGTATGAGGAATCCTGTGTAGTGTGCATATGTGGCTCACAGTAAGAAGACATTTGCAAACAACTTTGAGATTGGAATTTCCACCAGCCCCTCCACAGACTCATCTTATGTAGGAGATGTACTTGAGTCCTCAAATGTTTATGGCGCTGAGGGTGCCACTATGTCATCAGACTATGCTATGTTCATATTGTCATCATCTTCAGCAACAGGTGACATACTGACATCAGGCATGTGATATTCCACTGTGCAAGGCATTCTGTTAATAGAAGATATACAAGCATAAAAATAATACACCTGAGAAATCACTAAAACAAATACCTAACCCCCCCCCCAGGTAGGCATAATAGCCTGAGAGTGGCATATGGATGCATACAGAACCTTTGTGCAAGATGTTGCAGTTGCAGACCAGTGGTAACAAGAGGACAGATATCCAGATTTGTCTTGCTTAATAAGTCCGTCCTGACATGCAGTATGTAGAACAATATGACATCATATAACTAATGCTGACCTAGTGCAGCCCCTACAGATCAGGTGTTCATGCAGTACTCCTCCACCTCTTTGAAATGCTTTGGTTCTGTTGATCAACCTGCTGTGGTGGATTTCCCTTGGCTGTATCCTGTGCCTGTGGCTTGCTGTATCATACTGGCTACCTGTTGCAAAGCCTGATATAGACTCCTGTTATGTCTACTTGCAGCATTGATGTCCTGCACCACTCACTCTCTACACTGACTCATCCGGAAAGGTCTTGTCTGCATACCTTTTGCCAGGATGCACAGGCCATGTGTGTGTAGGGCTGGCAGTAAGGTTTCAATCTCTTGGGTGGTAAAATTTTCCAGCTGTTGGCTTCTTATACATCCGTGCTAAGACATGTATATCTGTTCACACATCAGTTAGTAAGTGTGGGAGTGTGTGTGTGTGTGTGTGTGTGTGTGTGTGTGTGTGTGTGTGTGTGTGTGTGTGTGTATGTGTGGGAGAGAATATGTGTGTGTGTGTGTGTGTGTGTGTGTGTGTGTGTGTGTGTGTGTGTGTATGCGTGTATGTGTGGGTGTGAACAGCTGTATAATGTATATATTGTATAATTTTGTGCTTGCACTCCTTATAGTGGTCACCTTGTTGTCCCCTGTTTTGCTGCTGTGATACTCAGCTTTTTCATATACAGACTGCTGCAAAGTGCATGTTACGAAGACATCCTTTCCCCCAGCAGCATATTGAACCCTTATTGTCCTCCATATACCCTCCCCCCTCACTGCATGCAATGTCATGCCTCACTTTCTGTCTGGGGCCATCAAGTTCTGCAGTGTACAATGTGCCACCAGTATGTCCCCTACGTACAGCTAGAGATGACAAAGATCCACCATAACAGGTCAATACCAGCACAGGCATACATTACAGGATGATTTATCTTCCTTTGGTATATCCATTTCAAAGTCAAATGCCTTAATTCAGCAAGTTCCAAGTTCAGCATTTGCAAGGGAATTTAATTCAGCTGCCTCTGATGTTCTACCTTAATGCATCATAATGCCCCAAAATGTTTGTAATAAGTAGCCTCAATCTGCTCATCCCTCCTTGTTGTATAGCTGAGAAATGTGCAGTCTAATCATGCACAGTGTTTATGAAGCATGTAGCCCCTCTGATCATGCATGTAGCCCTTCTGATCATGCACAGTGTTTGTGAAGCATGTAGAGCCCTGTGATTATGCACAATGTTTATGAAGCATGTAACCCCTCTGATCATGCACAGTGTTTATGAAGCGTGTTGCCCCACTGATCATGCACAGTGTTTATGAAGTGTGTTGCCCTACTGATCATGCACAGTGTTTATGAAGCATGTAGACCCTCTGATCAGGCACAGTGTTTATGAAGCATGTTGCCACTCTGACCATGCATATAGACCCACTGATCATGCACAGTGTTTATGAAGCATGTAGACCCCTGTGATCATGCACAGTGTTTGTGAAGCATGTTGCCCCTCTGATCATGTGCAATGTTATTTACGTTTGTAGCCCCTCTGATCATGCACAGTGTTTATGAAGCATGTAGACCCTCTGATCATGCATGTAGCCCTTCTGATCATGTACAGTGTTTGGGAAGCATGTAGACCCCTGTGATTATGCACAGTGTTTATGAAGCATGTAGCCCCTCTGATCATGCACAGTGTTTATGAACCGTGTTGCCCCTCTGAACATGCACAGTGTTTATGAAGCATGTAGCCCTTCTGATTATGCATGTAGCCCCTCTGATCATGCACAGTATTTGTGAAGCATGTAGGCCCCTGTGATTATGCATAATGTTTATGAAGCATGTAGCCCCTCTGATCATGCACAGTGTTTACGAAGCATGTAGACCCTCGGATCATGCACATTGTTTATGAAGCATGTAGCCCCTATGATCATGCACAGTGTTTATGAAGCATGTAACCCCTGTGATCATGCGCAGTGTTTATGAAGCATGTAGCCCCTGTGATCATGCAGAGTGTTTATGAAGTACATAGCCCATGTGATCATGCACAGTGTTTATGAAGCATGTAACCCCTGTGATCATGCAGAGTGTTTATGAAACATGTAGCCCCTCTGATCACGCACAGTGTTTATGAAGTGTGTTGCCCCTCTGAACATGCGCAGTGTTTACGAAGCATGTAGCCCCTCTGATCATGCATATAGCCCCTCTGATCATGCACAGTATTTGCAAAGCATGTAGGCCCCTGTGATTATGCATAATGTTTATGAAGCATGTAGCCCCTCTGATCATGCACAGTGTTTACGAAGCATGTAGACCCTCTGATCATGCACATTGTTTATGAAGCATGTAACCCCTGTGATCATGCGCAGTGTTTATGAAGCATGTAGCCCCTGTGATCATGCAGAGTGTTTATAAAGCACGTAGCCCGTGTGATCATGCACAGTGTTTATGAAGCATGTAGCCCCTGTGATCATGCAGAGTGTTTATAAAGCACGTAGCCCTTGTGATCATGCACAGTGTTTATGAAGCATGTAACCCCTGTGATCATGCAGAGTGTTTATGAAGCATGTAGCCCCTGTGATCATGCACAGTTTTGTTGAAGCATTTTGTGAAGCATGTAGTATACAACCATTCTTCCCTACTTTTCTCATCTATCCTTCATCATCTTTCATGAAAAACAGGAGTATCCTTGCAAAAAAAAAAAAAAGAAAATGTCCCCCTGCCTAACCTTATGTTTTTTATGGTTATCCTTCTGTTTCCTTTGCTTGCTATTTTTTCCTTTTCTATCTATCCTATTAAGTCTTTTCCTACCTATTTATATGATGAACAGGGTTGCTGTTTGCTGTGAAGGCCTTCCTTGGTCTGTGTTCCACAGTGCACTTGATAATGGTGCACAGCTTCATTTTTATACTTGAACAAACATAAGCTTGGTCACACCACATCACATTAGTCTGCCTTTCCTGTTATGCATGTCACTTTGATCACATACAAGTTCCTAGTGTGACTGCTTCACTGATACTGCCTAAAGCTAAATGGTCCTATACCAGAGCTCTTATGCAGTTGTTTCCACAGAGTATCAATGCTATGGAACTGCTGATACATATCTCAAGCAGCTATAGGTCACATCATGCTTGTCTACAAATCCCAGCCCTTCAGTTATTTACTCACTGGCAATTCTACCTATAAGTTAGACTCTGTGTCTATATAATAGTGCTCATGACAAGCCATGGGGTATAACTACATAGTGATCACTGCTATGTCTTGTTCAGTTTTCAATGGGAATTTTAATTCTGTTTTAATTACAGTTAAGCATTTATAACATTGAGATGAAAGAAAAATGCTAACAAGTAATGTGTCTGCTAAGACAGATAAATAATAGTAATATTCTTCTTTCGGCTTTTCCCGGTTAGGGGTCGCCACAACAGATCACCTGTCTGCTCATGATTGGCAGTGGAGCTTTACAGTGTCGAGTTGCCAGCCTGGTGCCCAACCTTCCACAGAAGGCACACCCACACACTCACACCTAGGGCCAATTTAGAGTGTCCGATCCACCTACAGCATGTCCTTGGGATGTGGGAGGAAACCGGAGCACCCAGAGGAAACCCACGTGACCACAGGGAGGACATGCAGACTCCGCACAGAAGGCACCCCAGCCGAGGATTGAACTGGAGAACCTCTTGCTGTGAGGCAGCAACGCTAACCGCTGCACCACCGTGGTCGCCCAATAATAATAATAATAATAATAATAATAATAATAATAATACAAATCATTGATGAATATAATACTACTTCTCACTCTCTCACAGGTGTATAACTAGTGTGTCTACTGGTTCACAGAAAGATTGTCTGCCTGAGTCTTGACTTGCCTGAGGCCTGCACTGGTTTGAAACCAGATGCTGGTGGGCTGGACTGGGGATGTAAGTATGCAGGAAAGTGCATGCACCTTTCTTGGGGGGGGGGGCGTAGGAAGGGTTTGCTATTGTTTCACTCCCTTATAGGCATGAAACTACATCTGGACATCAGTGACTCAGAAATATACACAATGATGGTGGATGACCCTTAAGAACTTATCCATACAGTAGACTACACTCATCAGGCTCCAAGGAAGCAGTATACACATGGAAGGAATTGTGCCAATCACAGAAAACCAAACAATTTGAAGTTTCAGTTTTATGATCAGTACATTTCATTTGGATTTACTTTAGTAAGTTGGACACCACTTTCTTCAAATTCCACTGCCTTGCTGCTGATTGCTCAAAACTGGTTGTATTCACGATTGGTAGCACATTATCAAGAAGCAGGTTTTGCTGAAGGACCAGTCCACTGAACCACCATAGGTAATGCTCTGTCCCTACACCCTAATGTGTAAATACACTGCCTGTAAAGTTATATCAACTTGAAGAAAGTATATTTAGAGATCAAGCCTGTGTATTCCAGTCTCTCACAGTAAAAATACAGATGAGCATTCAGTTGCAGACAGATGAGCCATGAGCAGCACTTACATGAGTATGTGAAGGCCAAAGTTTCACTTTCTCTGAATGACACAAAATCTATATGTCTAAAGGTTCATCATCACTGGATAGAGCATATTACCTTTGAAGTGACATGCTAAGAACCAGCATGAAATATGGGGATGAACTGATGAGGATGGGGTGGGGTCAGTATTCTGCAGGGTACATGAAGTAAAAAAAAAAAAAAAGGTAAAATGAGTCAATATGTTCAGTGTGCAAATTAGAATTATTATAAAGTACACATAGAACATTATTATATCTAATCTGTCTTTTTGTAAGAAAAACACCTCCAAGTAGTGCATAATTATTTGTTTCATCCTTACATGCTAGCTTCAATAAAACAAAACCAATTATTTATACATAGTGCCAACACAGTCAAAATGACAACTATATTCAAAAAGATATTTCAAAAAGAACACATGATACTGTCAATTTATG
The DNA here is from genome assembly GCF_019279795.1 of Protopterus annectens. NCBI lineage: Eukaryota > Metazoa > Chordata > Ceratodontiformes > Protopteridae > Protopterus > Protopterus annectens. The sequence goes on along the minus strand of NC_056749.1, from coordinate 843,274,803 downwards.
GATTTTTTTTATTTTAAAATACAGTGCCTTTTAAAGAAAAATAATGTTTAAACATTGTTGTCTCTTACCACTGTTGTGTAATCAATTTGTGACTACAACTTCACTGTTCATAGTATGTAGCAAAAAATGTATCTCCATTTAAGATGGATTCATATCAGAACAATGATGGAACAAAAGTCATCCCCATTAAACCTGAAGAAAATCAACCCTTAAGAAATGTAGAGGTACAAAAACACACAGAAATGATTTTAGCAGTTGGGAGTATACCACCTTAGAATTCCACCTTCCCACTTATTAAGATATGCTAATTCCATCCTTACAAAACAACAGTGAAATACCAAACTCAGTCAGAAAACAAAAGTGATCCCATACCCCTCTGCAGCATTTGCTGGTGGCAAAACTAAAATCAAACAGCACATACAGTTCAAAGAAATGGAAGTATGTACCATCCTCTGAGTCAAAGAACAGCTAAAACCATGCCCAGCTTTGTTGTATAGAGGGATGAATCTTTAACTAAGCCCCAGGTGACAAATTTGGACGAGCTGAGTAAGGCGGATAGGTGTGAGTGGCATAAGTTTGCTTACCCATCACTGTGAAAGGGGGCTGGTAAGGTCTGCTGCAGCAGTGGTAGAAGAATGACATGCAATGATACACCAGTGGCATCTGCTTGGTCCCTGCTTCGGTGCTTTAACAGCAGCACTCTGAGGAGACTGTAGCTTCCTGGAGAAGGCATGTCCAGAAGTGTGCATGCCCTGCTACTGGAAAGAAGGCATTTCAAGGTTCTCATGACAGGGAACATGCAGATTAAGCCCAACAATAAGTGCAGACTTATGGCTTGTAAAAAAACCCTGCTGACTGCCAAAATGATGCTCTACCATGGTTAACTTGTGCCTCCCTACACAATGAGGAAGAAATTAAATTAACTGCCTGCAAAGAGTTTATGGATGTCCCATGGCAGGGGACAAATGGAAAACTAATAAAAAAAAAAAAAAATCAAACAAAAATGTAAACAGTGAAACAGTCCCAAATATAAAAATTCAAATCACAACAAATGATTTGGTGATGACCCACCACTGGACCAGTAATCAAGGAGCCTCAGTCCTTACCACTGGCAACAGTAGGGGATGTTCACTGAGAGGATGACAGGTACTCACACAATATTTCCACATGCTGCTCTTCACATCAAGTGCAATTTCTCTTAAGAGCACACACCACAGACAGTTCAAGGCTGGTTTTGTCTCTTTCTCCAGATCCCCAGTAAGACTCCCCACTGGCACAGCTATAGAGTTGAGATCTCAGCTGAGTGACCAAGGAAGACCTCCAGCACCCGCTCTGTCCAACCAGTGCTTCGTGTCCCTGCCCAAGTAGCTGATACAAGCACCTTTTGAGGTTTGATCTACACACACACACACACACACACACACACACACACACACACACACACACACACACACACACACACACACACACACACACACACACACACATCCCTACCTGGGAAAGGCTGGCACAGGTTTACTAGCTATACCCTCTTCTGCCCAGACTATAAGGTGGTTATCACTGCAACCAGTCACTTCTTATCAGGTACCTTAAGGATTTTCCAGGGTACCAACTATACTGAGTGATATTAAAATTAATACAAATGGTAGTTTGACCAAGAGCAGGGGCCTTTGGAGTGGTCCGCACAGTGTCACCAAATAAATATGCAAGTACTCTCAAAACTTAAATATCTCTACACAGATCTATCACAATGAAAGGTTTAAATATATTTAATAATAATAATAAATGAATAAATGAACAAGAAAATACTCAGTATATATTCACAATGCTTTAGAGTTCAAAACCACAGGAAATATTTAAAACAACATTGCAGGACAGTCTCAGATAAATAAAGAAAATATTTAAACTAAGCTTCACTATATTCCTGACTGAATCTAGGAGAACATACTATAACCTAGCAGCTGGTATAAGCAACCATTTTTACACCATTTTAACTTTGTTTTATGAGACAACACCTTTAAAAACAATGCTCAGCTATAGATCAGTTGCATAGTCATTCTGGTTAAAAGATTTAGAATACTTTTGATCATATCTTTTGATCATAACTTTTATTTAAGACTCTTGAGGTATGTGGAAAGCCCTGAGGTATGAGAAACAAGCTTTTCAATGAAAGGAAAGAAACAGACATTTATTTAAATTCTGCTTAAATATTTTAAGTTCCATATATAGTGACCTGTGTTGTGATATGATTTTTGTACTTGCTTTTTCCATGTTTTAACATAAAAAACATTCTATTTGCATTTTTTAGTTTATTCTGGGAGCTTAGTCTTGCAGCTTCATTTGAAGCTGCAAAAAGATTGCATTTCACTACAAGATCTTAGTATATTTTATTCATTCTCCTGCACTCTTACCTCCATAGGTAGAATTACTTCTAAAATCTAGGGTTTTAGTCTTATAGGTTCATAGGTAGGTACTAGGCTATCTGCCCGAGGACATTTATAAGCCTAGCCAGAGTGTGTGGGCTTTCATTGCCCCATTGATTCATTAACTGTTCCTCTGTCAAGCAGAGTCAATGAAGTGATCCCAGGGGTGTATTTTCTGTTACCCAATCCACTTGTCAAGGTTTCTCTTGAAGAGTGTTAGTGAGGGGCTCTGCCTGATGCAATTTGGAATTTTATTCCAAAGTATGGTGAGTCTCTGTGACAGAAATCTTTCCCTCCATCATGTTCTATTTATTGTTGTGGTGAGGTTTAGCTCACTAGAGTGCGTGGCTCACAGTGACTTGGATTTCTTTAGGTGGAGCATGTCCATCAATTCTGAGTTGGACATGGCTTTGTAAGTCAGGAAGAGATCACCTCTGAGTAAGCGATATGCCACTGAGTGCAGCCGGAGTTTTTACAGTCGGGCTGCATAGGACATATGTTTGAGGTCAGTAATCCGCTTGGTGAGGTACTTTTGTGGTCTTTCCAGCTGTTGGAAGTGTCTTGTGAGGTACATCCCAAATGGGGCATTGTACTCTATGATGGGTCTAATGAATGACGAGTAGAGGGGCACTATAACCTCTTTGTTTCTAGATGCGAACCCTTTAGTAATTAGATGGGCCACATAGAAGGTTTCCTAACTACTTTGGCAATATGATTGTCAACAGAGAGATTACTATCTACCTGGGTCCCCAGATCTCTTATTACCACTTCTGTATTAAGGGGGCTGCCACCTATGTGGTAATTCGTGGGTGTTTTTTGTTTTTCCCAAATGGGATGACTATGCATCTTTTGGCATTTAGCTTGAGGCCATGACTTTGACACCAGGTGTCCGCCTCAGTAAGGCCCTTTTGGAGGATGTCTGTGTCAGTCAGAGAGTCAATTATGGCTCCCAGTTTGCAGTCATCGGTGAACTTGGTTAGCCATATTCCTCCTGTGTTTGCTTGTACTTCTGAGAAGTATATGCCAAACAGTAGGGGTCCCAGGACCGAGCCTTGTGGGACGCCACTTGTGACTGGTTTAGAGTTGGACCTGGAGCCCACTATTCTTACTGTGTGAATTCTGTCTGTAAGCCAGTTGGCAACCCATCTTGTGATGTAGGGGTTTACGTTCAGGCTGGTGAGTTTTTCTGTAATATCTGAGTGGGGAATGGTGTGGAAAGACTTGGCGAGGTCAAGGTAGGCTGTGTGAACCACCTTTCCCTCATCTATGGCCTTGGTGACTGTCTCAAAGAAGTCAACCAGGTTTAGTAGGCATGATCTGCCCTTAACAAAGCCGAACTGGGTTGGGTCAAGTGTTTGGAGGTTCCTAGTGTCTTTGTTAATGAGTTCCATAATGATGCGCTTCATAGCCTTGCAGACCCGGCTAGTCAGGCTTATGGGACGATAGTTACCAGGGTCAGTTGTGGCCCCTCCTTTGTGGAGAGGAATAACCGTTGCTGTGCACCATTCTATGGGCACGTAGCCTGTGTAGAGGCTGAGGTTGAACAGTGTGTTTAGGTGGGGGGGGGGGTTAGTTTGTTCTGTAGTTCGTGCAAGATGCAGCCTGGGACACCATCTGGTCCCATTGATGCTGTGTTTTTGGCTTTTGAAAGGGCTGTTTTCACCTATGCATCTGTGATTTTTGGGACACTACACTTTTCCGGTACTGTTGTGGGCCCTTTTGGAGGTGAGAGGGGGGTGAAGTTTGCACTGAATCTATCTGCCAGGATGTTGGCAATACCAGTAGGTTCAATATATTTTTTGCTATTTTGCACTAGTTCAGTGCATATCTGCAAGTTGTCACTTAGATTCTTAACATAGGCAAAGAAGGCTTTGTGGTTATCTTTTGAATCATTGGTTAGTTTTCTTTCGAAGTTAGCCTTGGATGATTTCATGAGGGACCTTAGTTTCTTACTGATACGGATGTCTTTCCTTCCTGGGATTTGCTTTTTTTTCTGAACTAGTTTCCTCCATTGTATAGCCTGTTTATTGCAGAGGTCCACCAAACTGGTTTCCTTCTCTTAGAGGAGTGAGTCTTGATTTTGCTAGGGATGGCATGATCCATGCATCCTTGTAGGTGCTCATAGAGCGCATTTGTAAAGGTTTCTGCATCTTGGGCAGCATTATCCTTTAGCGTGGGGGCTGTGAAACTTACCACCTCTGTTTTAAGTAAGGTGAAGTTTGCTTTAGGAAAGTTTTTTACTGTGGTTTCCTTAGTTGGGGGTGGTGGTGGGGTGTGGACATCCAGAGTGATTAGTTTATGGTCTGATCTAACCAGTGACGGGTTGCCCTCTGGTGTGGAACACCTGTCGCCCATGTTGGTGATGACCAGGTCCAATATGTTAACAACACAGCAGCAGTTGCTGCTGACGGTGAGCCGGGAATTTCAAATACTGCTTTTTCTATTTCTCCGGACTTTCAAATACCGGCAGGCCAACCTCCTAATGGGCAGAATCAAGTTAATATGAGGGCTAACATTGTAGTAAATGCTGCAACGAATCAAATACCTGCAGTGAATTTAGGAGCGAGCACATCAACCTGGAATGATCGTCCTAATAGTGAAGTAGTACCAGTTCCAGGAAGGAGTTTTGCCCCTTCCATTCAGCCTCAACGTTCTACTTCAATGAACAAATTCGGCAACAATGTAAGTAATACAGTTAACTTTACTGAATGGATGAAAAGCACTGATGCGTTTTTGTTTTCTGAACAGAGTTCTCTGACAGACAATATAAGAACCAATGATGTAGCTAATATTTCATTGACTGACAAGCTTAAACATTTTGACAATAATGTTTTAAAACTTAAGAAACTGCAACTGGAGACTATTTATTTTAAACAGTGCATAAATGAAAGTTTAATACCGAAGGGGTTACGGAATACGTTTTCCCCATCTGGTCTTCTGAATAATGCACCGTTTTATGCAGAATTAAAAGAACTCTTTCAAACACAGGGGGTTCAATTACTTGAACTTATTATTAAGCATTATGATATCCAGATTAATCAGCTTTTGGTTGAAACTGAAGTTCTTGATAGAGAATTAAAAGCAGACCTGGACTTTCCAATGTTTAAAATTGACTACGACAGGACTTTGACTAGTATTGATGCACTTCTTAATAAATTGAAATTGAACAAAAGTAAAAAATTAGCAAGAGACAGACAAGCATACAAAAACGGTAGTGCTTATCCTAGGCTTCATTTTTCGGATACAAAGAAGCCATCCCTCGGGGACGGTGTAGGTCAGCTTGATAACATTACCCAGTCATCACATGATAACACTGTCTCCTTAGAAGACGAAATTTATAATGATGAAGGATTAGGCCCTAGACGTAGTAACAGAATAAAGGGTCTTAATACCAACAATAACTTTGGCCCTAAGGCTAACCCCAAGCAGAATCAGCATGGTAACAACAATTTTTTAGACCAGCGCAACCCTCTTCAACGGAACAACAGGAGACAGAATTGGAAATGATTGATACAAGCTTTATTGATTTAACCTTGGAAGGAGCTCCACAAATTATTAAGGCTCCTTTAATACAAAATGGTCCTAAAATTGTTTGTAATCAAAATGGTGACTTCAAAATTTACAATTTCACGGACATTTCACTTTCTGACGAGCTTATTGAACTCTTGGCTCATGGATACACTTTCGTCCCGAGTAAATTTGGGGACATTTCTAAAGAAATTATTAATCTTAAATGCTTTGTGAGAAAACTTAATTTGAAATTGTTCTTTAACAATGAATGTACCCTACCAGTCCCTTCAACTTTAAAACTATCCAGCGTTTTCAACCCACCCCTTCACTCCTCTTTATCTCTTTTTGAACAGGTGTGTGAAGTAGATTTAAGACACATGTTTAATGATAGATTTGAGAGGAGGCCTACTCGAGAGTTTAACACCTCTAAGGAGCAATTTGAATTACTTGTCAATCTTTGTCAAGCCCCAGTACGATTGACAAAACCTGACAAAGGGGGTGGGCTGGTTATATTTGACAATGAAGTGTATAATGAGAAGATGTTTTCAGTTTTGGACTCGCCAGCTTACTCTGAAGCTTCTATTAATGAAATACATGGTGCACATAACAGGATGAGAGGCTATTTTCGTGATTTATTTCTCGAAAATAAGATTGACTTAGAAACTTATAATTATATAGACATCACATTACCTAAGATTCCTGTTATGTTTGGCATCCCCAAGGTCCATAAGGACTTGACCAATCCACCCATGAGGGCTCTAATTGACGGAAGGTCTTCCATGACATATCCAAGTGCTAAACTTGTCGACAAACTTTTGTCTAAATATGTGCAGTCCCTCCCTGGTGTCTGTAAAGATTTGTGGTCTTTTTTAGAAAGAATCAATAGCCTTCCCTTCAACAGTGAAGACAATTTTCTCACTGTGGATGTGGTAGACTTATATACTTCAATACCTCATCAAGAGGCGCTTGAGTGGACTGCACTTTTACTTGCAGAATTGGGTGCCCCAAGGTTAGAAATAGAACTTATCACAGAATTATTGGATATAGTCCTGTCGTCTAATTATTTTATCTTTGACAAGAAGTATTTCCTCCAAAAGCAGGGAGTTGCCATGGGGTCCCCCTGTGGGGCTTCCGTGGCAAACTTCTTTATGGGGTATTGGGAGAAACATCTGCTTTTTGCATCATCTACCCCAATGGCATCAGTACAATTCTACACAAGATACTTGGATGATATTTTTCTGCTTTTTAGGGGTGACCTCTCTAAAGCTGATGCTTTTGTTAATTCCATTAACAAAACTACAGAATTCCTAAAATTCACTTATAAATTTTCTACATTGGAGATTGATTATTTGGATATCAAATTGATGAAGGACTACCAGATCCACTCTTATGTTTCAAACATTTACAGAAAACCAACGTACTGCAATTCGTTTTTGCATTTCTCTAGTCACCACCCCTTTAAACAAAAAAGAGCCATAATTAAGGGTCAGTTGGTGAGAGCGGCAAAAATGTGCAGCACTTTGGATGATTTTCACAAAGAATGTGATTTTTTATCTGAAATGTTTTTAAACAGAGGTTATCCAACCCATTTGATTAGTGAACTTATACTAGAAGTGAATATAAAGAGAAATAATGGCTATTTTAAGGCCATTTTATGTAGGAATAATCATGCAATTTCTCCTTCACTTGGCCTGGATACTTCTAATGATACCATCAACATAAATCCTACAATGGATGAAATATCAGTTGTGACAACTTCCTTTGATCCATCTGTGAGTTATATCACAACATTTAGTCTTGATTCGAAATCCATCATGACTATTATACGTAAGAATTGGGATTTTATTTCAAGTAACCCCATACTTACTGATAAATTTGGTTTGTTTCCTAGATTTGTGTTTAAAAGAAATAATAACTTAAAAGAGTTATTACAAAGGGATTCTTTTAAATTACCTTTCAATAGGAAAGTGGGTATGTACCCCTGTGGCTTCTGTAATAGATGCCATAAAGTTAAATCAGGACAGACGTTCACTATACGTAATAAAAAATACACAATTAGAGCCCCACTAAATTGCGAAAGTAAATCTATTGTTTATGTAGCCCTGTGCGATTGCTGTCCGTCTTTCTACATCGGTAAGACCGATCGTAGATTACGTGATCGCATGTATAAACATCTATATGCGATTAAGAATAAAAATGACAGCAACGCACTTGCTAAACATATTATTAATCAACCAGGCCATAGTTTTTCATTCATGGCAATAGATCAAATACAAGGCAATATTAGGGGGGGTCCTATTCCATTGCTCCTAGAAATATGTGAGCTGGAATGGCAACTTAGAACAGATAAATTTAATTATCCAGCACTAAATGAAAATTGTAATATCATTTCAGTGTTGAAACTTAGGAGTTATTTAAGATAGCCACATAATGTTACCAAACTCTGATGTTTATAAAATATGTATAGTATTTATGTAGTAAGCTTTAATTATGAGTTCTTTTATTTTTTTGTAAATTTTGTTCAAAGTTGATCTTTCATATCTATTAGTTTCCAGTGGTATTATAGTTTTATTACTATGCTTTCTTAGACTGTTGATTAAGAATATGAGACTTTTCAGATTTTAATGCTTCATGCAATATTTGTTCCCTAACTACTGGGTATTATCCTGTTAATTAAGTGATTTTATTATCATTAATAACTTATAAGTATAGATTTTAGATATTAAATTATTCTTGATTTGTTTTTAAAATTGTATTATTTCAAATACCAATTGTCATGACATCACTTCCTTTTTAAAGATTTAAAAGTCTGACTTAGTGCAAACTTGCTGTGTTTCTTTTTCTCTGAAGAAGCTGTGTCAGCGTACATGGCGAAAACGCTCGAATAATAAATTTGCGTTAAGACTTTTGGTTCGCTATTTCTTTTTGGATTGCAATTGCAACAATATTGCTATCTGTGCTGGAGCAAGGAGTCTGTGCCTATTTTTTGTTCTTCAATATGTTTTCACATCTGGTAGGGGAGTTTTCCAGCTGATTCAGGGCATTTGAGTTGATGAATTCCAGGAAGCGCTGGGCCTGAGAATTTGTACTCGAGTAGTTTTCCCAGTGAATGGTAGGGTAATTGAAATTGCCCAATATCTGGGTGTTCGGTAGGACCGTCATGTTTTCCAGTGTCTCCAGAAAGGTGGAGTGGTGGTCCTGGGTCATGGAGGGTGATCTGTAGCAGGCTGCAATTTGCACTGCAGATTTGCCTGATGTTAGTTGCACATGGATGATCTCAAAGGTATCATGCTGCACCACTAACCTGGAGGTGTAGGTATCCTTGATGAATATGGATACATCCCCTCCTTTTGTGTTTCGGTCCGTGTTCTGAGGCCGAAATGTGTGGTATGAGTTGTAGCCCGGTAGTGCTGAGGTGCTCTCTGGAGCCTTGAACCAGGTTTCAGTTACTGCACAGATGTCGATGTTCTCCATACTGAGGAGTGCTTCAAGTGCATGCATTTTGAATTTAAACTCCTGGTGTTGAGTAGCATAACCCTCAGTTTTTTGTTAATTGTGCTGTTTACAGAGGTGGGTTTGACTTTTTAGCCTTGCCTAAAAAAGGCACTATGGGGGCAGCAAGAGCTTTGGTCAGTATTCGAAAGCCTAGGGGTGACAGGCAAGCTGTCTCTTGCAAAGCAACGTGGCTTGTCGAACATGTTGTCTCAGGCTGACAGACACTGGATCCCCTTTGAATGACACCAGAAGCTTAGCCAATTGTTGAAATTGATAATTTTTTCTTTATACTGAGGTATCATTCTTGGTGAGGGCAGGATGCTACTCAGGTTCAGGGTCATACCCACCTCGGCTGCATGATCAGAGAGCTCTTCCATGTCTCTTTTCATGTAGTCCAGGGAGGTACATCTCAGGTCATTCATACCAACATGAACAATGACAGAGTCATATTTGTACTTGTTCTGGATTGACCTGAGTGCTTGTGTTATGTGGCGGATTCTGCCTCCCAACAGGCAGCTAACAGTAACCTTCTGCTTGTCCAGCCTTGTGAGTGGAACGTCAGTGTGCCTGACTATAGAGTCACCTATTACTAGTGTGTTAGGTATGTTATTTCACCTTAAGGGCTGTGATTGTGTGGTACACTGATTTTGTGTTTTATGTGTTGTCTCGTTTGTGACGGGAAGTACAGGTTGTTTGGGTGTCTGCTTTGGAGGTCTCTGATGCTTTTGCAGGTTTTTATTTAGAGCCTCCAAGTATGATTTTGTGTATTTGTGTATTTTTTGTCAGTGCTGTTTTAGTAGGTCTGTGTGCGGCTGGAGGTGTGGTGCAAGTGTTAACCTACTCCTCTTGACTGTCTGTTCCAGTCTTGGGTGGAAACAGCTTAGCTTCCAGTTTGGCTGTATGATTGCATCTCTCGCATATGTTACTGTTTTGTGGTAGGAGGAGAGGGTTGTCTGTGTACATGAGGCAGTTGTAACATTGCCTCAGGATACCCAGATTCACCAGCTGGACTGGAAAGTGCACCTGAAGTTGCCCTTTGGTCATGCCTGAATAGCAGGGTGATCTGCTTAGTTGCCTGGTTTGTGAGGGGTGAATAAAGAGCCTTGCCCTGCTGGGCAATCAGTGTCAGGGTATATTAGTGCTTGCTATTAGGTCTGAGCAAGTGCTGGGCTGTAAGATGCTTTTTGAGTGCTTAGGTTGAGAGTTAGACTAGTTTCAAGGGAAAAACTGAAAAGGAGGCTTAGTGGAGCCGGGAATAATTTAACCGTAGCTAACCGGCACTGCCCGGTGCGCAAAACCGTGCAAACACAGTTTTTATAGTAGGGAAATGAAAGAGATAGAAATTAGCCCAAAATGGCCAATAAACGACTAACTTCTGGGCTAGAGTTACTCCTTCAAGGACAGATAGGTTGCTCAAAGCTCCCCTCTCTCACAGGTGAACAGAGAAACTTCCTTCTATCCAAGTAAGGTATGGGCAACTCAGAAACTAGTATCACAGCCCTGAATTCAGCACTTGCCTGAAAACTGGACTATACTAGCTTAGAAAGGCGGGAAACAAGGAATGTTTTTGTTTTTTTTTGTTTTTTTTGAAAAGATAAGGCAAAAACAGTACAAAATACACTTAAAACAGCTTTAAATGACTACAAACGATCAGAAAAGGCTATCGCACTTTAGTGTGTAGTCTACAACAGTTAAATTATTTAAACAAAAAATGTTTTAAAAGTGCAGGCAGTCAAATAAGTACAATATGTGAAAAAAAACAAGCGTTTAAATCGCAATAAACTCTGGAAAAATCTGCGTTTAGGCAGAAAATAGTTAAGTACAGCAAGAAAGTATAGAAAACTGATACTTAATCGCTCCAAAGTCTCTCTTCTAAGCTAGAAGGCTTATATCAGTTTAAGGCTTTCTTGTGCTACCCAGTAGGTTAGTTACAGGAAAGATGGGAAACAAGTGCAGATGTGGTCTTTTAAACCAGAAAGTTGAAAGAGATGGACAGACTGTCCAAATGGTCAATAAACTACAATTTCTGGGCCAAGAACCTCTCCTCTCGTGGTAGACAGTCTACCTAGTGCTTACCACTCCCACTGATAAGCTAGAAGGCTTTCTTCCAACACGGAAAGGCTTGTAGGGCTCAGAATTTTATAAAGAGTCCTGGATACAGCAACTCTGTACCTGGACTACACTAGTTATAGAAAACGTAGGGACCAAATGCAAAACGGGACTTGACTAGTTACAGGAAAGGCAGGAAACAAGCTTAAATTTTTTTTTTTTTTGTTACAGAAAAGCAACTAAAACAGCTGCAAATTGTAGTGCAGGCCAGCACACCTGAGTGTGTAGCAACACTATGGCAAATACAGTTCAAATAAATACAATTAAAATAAATACAATTAAATTAACAAATGACTAAAAAACAAGTGCAGAAGGCAGTAAATCAGAAGGCTACTAACAAGCAGTATTAAGTGCAGAGTAAGAGCGACTGAACAGACATGCAGACTTTGTGCCACATGAATGCAGGACTGCAATGGTCATCCCTCTGCACAAGGGTGCACCATTAAAAGATCCTTAGAATTACAGACCCATTAGTCTGACTAGTCTCATATACAAACGCATGGAAAGAATGATCACAGAAATGATTACCAATAAGACAGGAAATCTTTAGACACTGGGCAAAACCCAGTGTGGTTTTGTCAAAGGCAGGTCATGCCCACTGAGCCTGCTGGACTTCTTTGAGAAGGTAACCAAGGCAATGGATGAAGGCAAAATGGTGCATACTGCCTACCTTGACCTAATTAAGGTATCTGATACAATACTCAACTTGGGCATTGCAAACTAACTTCCAGAATTAAGTAAAAACCCATATGTAACTCACTGGGTAGTCAGGTGGCTCACAGACAGGATTCAGGAAGTTAGGATTGAAGAGACCACCTTCATAAAGAGGCTAGTCACCAGTGGAGTCCCTCAGGGCTCTGTGCTGAGTCATCTCTTCTATGGCATCTATTTTTTTGGAAGTCAAGACCAGTGTCAAGGGCCTATGGCTTACCACATTTGCAGAGGATTAGAAGATAGGAGTAATCATAGCAGCCCACCAAGATACTAACATCTTACAGGGAGGTGTAACACAGTGACATGACTGGTGCCAAAGTCACGGCTTAAAACTCAATGCCAAAAAATGTATAATAATACCTTTTTAGAAGTCTGCCATCCAGAAAAACTACTTCATTGATAAAACATCCCTAAAAGTAGACACAGTAGTCCGGAATTTCAGAACTCATGTAGATAGTAACCTAGCTTTCAACCAATATGTGACTAAGGTGGTAAGAAAATCATGCTACGTCATTCAAATTATTATTAAGGGCATGGCATCTAGGACAAGGGAAGACATTGTGCTACTGTACTGTACTTAGTCCTCATCAGACCGGTCATTAAGTATGATGCCTCCTTCTGTATGTACCTGGCCAGGCATGTGCAACAACCAGAATGTCCACAGACATTCCTCACAAAAAGAATGTAGGGCATAAACAGAGTGTCTTATGCAGATCTCCTCAAAGCACTATCTCTATAATCTGTTTCCTGCAAACTGCTGAGATGTCATTTATGCCTGGCATACAAGGCATCCTTGGATCCTGCTCTGATGGACCTTTTGGATATCCACAAAATGTACTTCACCAGAACTACTAGATCTAAGGGCTTAAGCTTTGTTTGTTTACTTATTCTAACACTGTACTTATAAGTACGGGCAAGGAATCCAGATCCAGAAAGGTCATCGTGCCACTGTATTCAACCATCATCAGACTCATCATTGAGAACTATGCCATCGTTGGTATGTACTGGATGAGGCACATGCAACACCTGGAACGTCCATACAGGTTCATCACAAAAAGAAGACAAGACTTAAACAAAATGTTCTATGCAGATTATCTCTCTCTGTCTCTCAAAGCCTTGTCACTATACTGTTTCCAACAAACTGTTGAGACGTGATCTATGCCTAACATACAAGGCATCCTTGGACCCTGCTCTATTAGAACTTTTGCATTTCTGCAAAATGAGCAGTGTCAGATCTACTTAATCAGAGGACTTAAAGTTTGCTTACAATATAAATAGGGTATGTTGGAGGAACAGGTATGTGTGTCAGAGAATTCCCATTCTCTAGAACAAGCTTCCCCTCCATGTGAAGTAAAGCCTTTCCATAACCTTATTCAAGCATGACTGAACAACTGGATATGAGACCAGAAATTCACCCCTGGTCTGGCACTTGTGTCTGTGATGGACAGTGGCAATTGTTAAATCATGCTAAAATGGATCCCAGAAGGTGCACAATAAAGCTTTCAGACAGTCCAGTTTTTACACAGTTTATTCTGAGTATTCACTCCGCAATAGCACAAATGACACTCAATCTATGCTCTGTGCTATTGCGGAGTGAATACTTGGAATAAACTATGTAAAAACCGGACTGTCGAAAAATCTTTATTGTGCACCTTCTGGGGTCCGTTTTTTCATTTACTGGTAATTGCTTGGCCCTTTTTGGCTATTTTCGTAAATCATGCCAAAGCTAACATATACCCCTTTAAAATAACCTGTAAAGCACATCAACTCATGGGAGAATTTGGGTTGCATGGCTAGGCTTCTAAAGGCACCTATTAACCAATAAGGAGAGCATATTAGCTGGCCATTGTCAATGGCTCAACAGGCTACACATTTGCTTTTGATGTTACAAGATCAGAAGGCTGTGGATTCTACTTTCATTCCAGGTGGTGGGACTAATCTTAGGTCAGCAGTTAGCACAGAGGATTAAGGCTATTAGCCATTTCTTGTAGTAAAGTTTTGTTTCCTCAAACTCTTGTAGTAAAGTTTTGATTCCTCAAACTCCATTTGCCTAATGTGTAACCTTGACCAAATCACATAGCCAGTTCTTTGGGACAATTGGGAATTTGGGCTAGGCTCCTTAATGGTCTCCTACATATCATGTGTAGTAACTGTCAGGCTTCAGAAGTCTAACCTAATCCTAAGATCCTCAAAAACAAAATGCTCTTTGCACCTAAAGCAGTATCACCACTGCACAGCCCACTTGTCCTTCAGTCATCTGATGGCACATTAATTGATCTAGTGTATCACACACAACTACTTCAACTCACAATTGATGAAGAGATAAAATTCAATCTACACATACACCAAGTAGCCCGTAAGACCAGTCCACAAAAAAGTAGCAGTCCACAAAAATCACAAAAACTGATATCCCAAAGAAGAGACATAAAGACAATAGAGTGGACTATTGAGGATAAGAAAGAAATGATGTATTGTTACTATTATGCAAAAATCCCATAATTTCCAGAATAAAGATATACAAAAAGATTGAGTGAAATTAGAGGAAAGAAAAATACTTCCACAAGAAAAACTGTCAGAAGTCTCAAATAAAAAATTGTGTTCATTAATACAACAGATTTGTGAAAAACATTATATTGACCAAGAAACTTTGATCTGCTTGGAAAATGAAGTATCTGAGTAAGTGTGAAAATATAAACAGCAAAACCTAGAGACTTTGAAAAGTATAAAAAAGAAATATGGACATGGGAAAGAAAGAGAGATTTGATATGGTGCAATATTTATGCAAAGTTGAAAGCCAATTTAATCAATACAAAAAAGGCAGCCCCAAAGATATTCAAAGAGAAATACAGGCAAAGGCATCCGGATATGGAAAATTTCACAATAAAGAAAATAACATCACAAAGAGGGAATGTAGAAAAGACAATTAGTAAAGCAGAAGTTAAAGAAATAGAAGCTGAAGTTATGGGGTACCTGCGAAGTGAAGGATTTAACGTAGAAGGTCTAAAACAGACTACATCACAGCATGATGGAGTGAGTGCCCAGAATAAGGAAAAGCAAGAAGATCAGGAGACATGTGAAGAAGAAATATGGACAGGAGAAAGGAAAAGAGATTTAATAAGGTGTAATATTTATGCAAAGGAGAAAGCAAAACTAACCAATACAAAAAGAGCAGCACCAAAGATATTTTAAGAGAAATACAGGCAAAGGAATCCAGACATGGCTAACTTTACAATACAAAAAAATAAGAAGGGAAAGAGGAAAAGTAGAAATGAAGATTAGTAATGGAGAAATTAAAGAAACAGAAACTGAGGTTATAGAGTAGCTGCAAAGTGAAGGATTCAGTGTAAAAAACCTAACTCAGAAAGCACCACAGCAGGATAGAGCAATAGACATACAAATTAAGGAGAAACCAGTGGAATGGGAAGCCTGTCAGTTACCATATGAAGATATTTTGGAGCCTTCCACAGGAAACCAATATAAATGTTCACTTGAAGCTGGACAGTAAGGGAAGGAACAGGAAACTCTGGCAGCTCTGATGCAGTCAATGTTAAGGAGTGATAGGCCAGTGAATTCTCATATGACAGAGCAATGGATGGAACAGGATGAAATTGAAGGGAATGTGTCACAGGAAGATGTTGTAGGACTTTTTACGGAATGCCTGCAGGAAATGGAGAACAAAAAATCCTCAGTTTAGAAGAAAATGAGCTAAGAGAAAATTTGATTGATTTAATAGGGATAGCTATATTAAGATCAATGAAAGAAATAGACTAAAGAAAGTCAATCAAATCCAAAAAGTCAGAAGTTTGACAAAACAAATGAACACAGTAATTAGGACTGTCAATAGAGCTCCATGTGATATAACAGAAGTAAGCAGGATATATTGCTGTGTGGCTAAATTAATAACAGATAAAATGTTACCACAAAAACACAGGGCAGTAAGGAAAAGAAAGAGAAGAAATTGAATACCATCATGAAAGTATGGACAGAGAAAACTATAACGCAGTGAAGACGAAGTGTCACTGTTACAGGAGTATAGAAGAGGGAACAGATCAACAAAAAGACTCATTAAGATAGATGTGATAAAAGCAATGAGCAATATTATAATGGATTAGGATTGATTATGAACTATCACAAATAATAAACTAAAAATATCATCACAGGCAGAAAAACTTAGAAGATACACAGATGATTATAAAGGAAAAGTACAAAATAAGCAATTTATTAATGACCCCATACATTTTATAGAGAACTGGGAAACAAGGAAAAAGTAATTGAAAGACCACTCCAAAAAGAAGAAATAGATACATTTTGGGAAAGTATTTAAAAAGATCCTGTGGAACATAACAAAAAAATTAAATGGATAGAAGAAGTAAAAGAAATTATAAGAAGTTTAAAGGTACAGGATATGAAATAGGATGAAGTAACAGAGAGATTGAAATAAAGTTAAGAAAAGCCTCTAATTGGAAAACCCCAGGCCCAGGTGTAGTACTAGTGTATTAACATTTTTGCATGAAGATTTAGCCATGAGTAAGAATTATTTATATGCGCATCCTGAACAGACACCAACCTGGTTAACAACAGGAAAAACAATGCTCCCACTTAGGAGTGAACCTGCAAGCTACCCTAATAATTATAGACCAATAACTTGCCTTCCAACTATGTATAAACTATACACACGAACTGATGCCAACAGAGTTTATAGTCATTTAAAAGAAAACTTAATCATGGCAGTAGAACAAAAGGGTAATAAAAGAAAGTCATGTGGAACAAAGGCTCATCTGTTGCTAAATAAAGTCATAATTGAGAATTGTAAAAAGGGGAAGAATCTAAGTATGGCATGGACTGACTACAAAAAGCATTTGATAGTATCCCACATTCATGGATAAAAGAGTGCTTAAAAATGAATAAGATACATCCTACACTGATCAGCTACATTAATATGACCAATCTAATAAAGTTCTTGGTGTGGTATCGTGGTTCAGTTGAATTATAGCAGTAACACCCTACTGTTGTTTCTACCTCTGCTATTCTGCCAGATAAGGCCATGCCTATAATTTAGCTCCTAGAAGACAACAGAGTGTAAAGACTTCTCATCTTCTCTTTGTTGATGATTTAAAACTTTAGAGCTCTTCAGATGAGGAACTGAAAGCACAACTGCAAGTAGTCAAAACTTTTTCAGATGATATAAGAATGTCATTTGGTCTTGATAAGTGTGCAAAAGCAACCTTTAAAGCAGGAAAACTGCAGCACCAAGAAAACATCAGATTGGGACAAGAATGTGATATAAAAGAACTTGAGCTGCCCTCACAGGACCCAAACTTAGTGAAAGTTTTGAAACATGAAGAGAATAAATCTAAGATGACTTCCCTGCTTAGTCTAGCAGAAGCATATTGACGTCAAGCAAGAATGGAAATCAAACCAGAAGTAGATAAAAATCAGGCGACAACTGAATGATCCAAAAAACAAAAGAAAGAATATAAGGTGAAGGATCAGATGAGAAGGCAAGAACGGTGGAAAATGCATAAGTATAGTTGCAAGTATAAAAAATTGCTGGAAGAACCTCATGTTGATCAGGATCAAACACAGGAATGGTTAAGGAGAGGCAAATTCAAACCAAAAGATGAAAGGTTAATATCGGCGGCCCAAGATAGTGGGCTATACATGCGTTGGTTTACAAATTCCATTGAACATGTGGGAGAAACAGACAAATGTTTGTTTTGTAAAATAGGACTGGAAATAGTCGCACACCTCATTGCTGGTTGCGACATACTAATGGCAGAAGGACTGTATACTGAAAGGCAAAATAATGTGGTAAGATTGCTGCACTGGGGATTGTACAAACATTATGGTACTGAAGTAGCTTAAAATCACTGGAAACATGAGCCACAAAGCATCATAGAAAAGTCTACATCACATGGGATCACCAGTTACCAATACTTCAAAAGATAGATCTGAGAAAAACAGATATAGCAGTCCATGAAAAGAAGACAAAAGTAGCACTGAACATTGAAATCACTACACCCAGTGACTACAGTGTCTTGCATACAGAGAGGCACAAAGTCATAAAATATCAAGATTTGCAGGCAGAAAGAAGATCAATGTGGAATAAAGATACCTAGACAGTTCCAATAGTAGTAGGAGCAACGGATCTTATAAAAAACAAATCTACAATTGTACTTAGATATATTATCAATACATGTAACAAAGGATGCTACATAGAGCCCTTCTGGCTGACATCAAAGACTGAAACAATACTAATTTTATGAATTTTAATCATACTTTAATTTAGGAATGGTGCCCATTCCTTTCATGGTAATAGAGATAATGGTAATGGTAATAGAGACATAAAGACAATAGATACATGACATATACAGAGTGACAAAAGAAACAATATATAGTACATTATATATAGGGTGGATATCAGAGCTGGCATGTAGAAAGAATCACAATGAAAAGCAGAGTCAGTGCACGCTTTGTAGAGGGACATAGGGTAGGAAGAGCTTAGGTTATATGACCAGAGAGAGAGAGAGAGACCGTTGCCTTTTACTCGAGTCTTGTAATATGCTTTAATGTCTGATCAGAAAATGTGGTGAGAGGAATGATATTTAATAAAAGAGGGGGAAAATTCCCACAGTTTGGGACATAAGATGAGAAGGTATAGTCTGTGTACGGAAGGCTAGTATGGGGGGACTGGAAAAGAGGACCTGAATGGTTAAAGCAGCTAAAGGTGTATGCTGGTGCATCTGTAATTACTTTGGAGTCTAGTAGTAGTAAGTCTCATTGTTGATGAGTTTAAACAGCTGATGGGTGAGTAGAAAGTCAACACATTGTTTCACAGTAGCCAGTTAGCTTTTCCTATGATTTTGCAGCTGTCTTTAGTTTTACATTAAGCCAAGAGATGCATAGATTGCATGAGGAACGAGCTGCCATAGTACAGGAATATAGAAGTGGGAACAGATCAACAAAAATACTCAGAAAGATAGACATGACAAAAGCAATGAGCAATATTATAATGGATTAGGATCTATTATGAACTATCACAAATAATAAACTAAAAATATCATCACAGGCAGAAAAACTTAAAAGATACACAGATGAATATAAAGGAAAAGTACCCAATAAGCAATTTATTGATGACCCCAAAACATTTTATAGAGAACTTGGAAACAAGGAAAAAGGAATTGAAAGACCACCTGAAAAAGAAGAAATGGATACATTTTGGGAAAGTATTTAAAAATATCCTGTGGAACATAACAAAAAAAATTAAATGGATAGAAGAAGTAAAAGAAATTATAAGAAGTTTAAAGATACAGGATATGAAATAGGTAACAGAGAGACTGAAACAAAGTTAAGAAAAGCCTCTAACTGGAAAACCCCAGGCCCAGATGTAGTACCTAACTTCTGGTTAAAAGTATTAATATTTTGCATGAAGATTTAGCCATGAGTAAGAATTATTTATATGCGCATCCTGAACAGACACCAACCTGGCTAACAACAGGAAAAACAATGCTCCCACTTAGGAGTGAACCTGCAAGCTACTCTAATAATTATAGACCAATAACTTGCCTTCCAGCTATGTATAAACTATATACCCGAACTGATGCCAACTGAGTTTATAGTTATTTAAAAGAAAACTTAATCATGGCAGTAGAACAATAGGGTAATAAAAGAAAGTCATGTGGAACAAAGGCTCATCTGTTGCTAAATAAAGCCATAATTGAAAATTGTAAAAAGGGGAAGACTCTAAGTATGGCATGGACTGACTACAAAAATCATTTGATAGTATCCCACATTCATGGATAAAAGAGTGCTTAAAAATGAAAAAGATACATCCTACACTGATCAACTACATTAATATGACCATGAAACAGTGGCAGACCACTTTGCAATTAAGCAATGAGAAAGGGCAAATTATTATTTCAAGGATAACAATCCAAAGGGGGATATTCCAGAGTGACTCCCTGTCATCTCTGCTATTCTGCCAGATAAGGCCATGGCTATAATTTGGCTCCTAGAAGACAACAGATTGCAAAGACTTCTCATCTTCTCTTTGTTGATGATATAAAACTTTAGAGCTCATCAGATGAGGAACTGAAAGCACAACTGCAAGTAGTAAAAACTTTTTCAGATGATATAAGAATGTCATTTGGTCTTGATAAGTGTGCAAAAGCAACCGTTAAAACAGTTAAACTGTAGCACCAAGAAAACACCAGTTTGGGACAAGAATGTGATATAAAAGAAGTTGAGCAAGAGGGAGTGTATAAATATTTGGGAACTGATTAAGGATTAAGAATAAAACAAGAACAAATATGAATAAAGCATATAAAGAATATTTTAGAAGACTTAAAATAATCCTGAAAACAGCATTGACATTTAGAAACAAAATTCAAACTATAAGCCAGTTGCTCTTCCTGTCCTAACTTACAGTTTTGGAGTGGCTGATTGGCCCCAAAACATGTTGGATAGAGTTGATAGGAAAACAAGAGGGATGCTTCATGCTCAGCAAATGATTTGTACAAATCACTTCTTACCAAGATTATATATTCCCCGTTCCAAAGGCGGTAAGCACTTCCTTGAAATCGATTACATGTATAGATCTGCAATCGTGGGACTGCACACATAACTGCTGACCTCACAGGACCCAAACTTAGTGAAAGTTTTGAAATATGAAGCGAATAAATCTAAGATGACTTCCCTGCTTAGTCTAGCAGAAGCATATCGACATCAAGCAAGAATGGAAATCAAACCAGAAGTAGATATAAATCAGGCGACAACTGAATGATCCAAAAAACAAAAGAAAGAATATAAGATGAAGGATCAGATGAGAAGGCAAGAACTATGGAAAATGCATAAGTATAGCTGCAAGTATAAAAAATTGCTGGAAGAACCTCATGTTGATCAGGATCAAACACAGGAATGGTTAAGGAGAGGCAAATTCAAACCAAAAGATGAAAGGTTAATATTGGCGGCCCAAGATAGTGGGCTACACATGCATTGATTTACAAATTCCATTGAAGATGTGGGAGAAACAGATAAATGCTTGTTTTGTAAAATAGGACTGGAAATAGTCGCGCACCTCATTGCTGGTTGTGACATACTAATGGCAGAAGGACTGTATACTGAAAGGCATAATAATGTGGTAAGATTGCTGCACTGGGGATTGTGTAAACATTATGGTATTGAAGTAGCTGAAAATCACTGGAAACATGGGCCACAAAGCATCATAGAAAATTATGAAGTCTACATCACATGGGATCACCAATTACCAATACTTCAAAAGATAGATTTGAGAAAAACAGATATAGCAGTCCATGAAAAGAAGATAAAAGTAGCACTGAACATTGAAATCATTACATCCAGTGACTACAGTGTCTTGCATACAGAGAGGCACAAAGTCATAAAATATCAAGATTTGCAGGCAGAAACAAGATCAATGTGGAATAAAGATACCTAGACAGTTCCAATAGTAGTAGGAGCAATGGGTCTTATAAAAAATTAATCTACAATTGTATTTAGATATATTATCAATAGATGTAACAAAGGATGCTACATAGAGCACTTCTGGCTGACATCAAAGATTGAAACAATACTAATTTTATGAATTTTAATCATACTTTGATTTAGGAATGGTGTCCATTCCTGTCATGGTAATCTTCTTCTTTTTTCGGCTTTTCCCGGTTAGGGGTCGCCACAGTGGATCACCTGTCCGCTCATGATTGGCAGTAGAGTTTTACGGTGTCGAGTTGCCAGACCAGCGCTCAACCTTCCACAGAAGGTGCATACACGCACGCACTCACGCCTAGGGCCCATTTAGAGTGTCCCATCCACCTAAAGCATGTCTTTGGGAGGAAACCGGAGCACCCGGAGGAAACCCACGCGACCAAAGGGAGGACATGCAGACTCCACACAGAAGGCACTCCAGCCGAGGATCGAAACGGAGAACCTCTTACTGTGAGGCAACAACGCTAACCACTGCACCAGCGTGGCCACCCATTCCTGTCATGGTAATAGAAACCCAAAAGTCTTGGAGAAATTAAAAAGGAGATCAACCAAAACCTGATTATGCTCTATGGTTCCAAAAAGAAAAGGCTGGCTGATGAAGCACAGAGATCTACTGCTGCTGCCTACATTTTCCATCCCCTGACACACTCCTCAGCTCGCTGTATCAGTCTGTCATCAACATGACTCACAATATTTGAGCAAACATACAAGACTGCAAAGTTTGTCACCAAACTTTCTAACAAAACGCTCCACATAGAAACACCCAACTGAATAAACTGCCTCATCTTTCTTAACCTCCTTAAACTCAACCAATTAAAATAGTTAAAAAAAGTCCTTCACCAGCCACATGCCTGTCCCTCCTTCAGCAGTTTAATGCTCTGGTATATCCCTTCTTGTAGCCTCCATTCTTCTGAGAAATGTCTGTCAAATATAACTCCCTCAACACAGTTATTATGAGGACTCATTATATGTTTGCCACGTGACAAAATAGTAGAATTCCATTTCATCCTCCCTCCTCCAAACATATGCACCAAAAACCTTCAAGCAGGATCCATAATCCTTCCTTCCTGACACATGGCAATGTCACTGTTGCAAACCTAGTGATTAGTTCCTCCCTTTCTTTCCACCTTTCACCACACAATAGCAAACTGTTAATACCACCTACAGTATATTTG
The DNA here is from genome assembly GCF_019279795.1 of Protopterus annectens. Lineage (NCBI taxonomy): Eukaryota > Metazoa > Chordata > Ceratodontiformes > Protopteridae > Protopterus > Protopterus annectens. The sequence goes on along the minus strand of NC_056749.1, from coordinate 843,251,876 downwards.
TTGTGCAGACCCACTTCTGCTAAACAAACCATCACCAGGATTCCCCCCTAATATATATCACTGACTTTCTCAAGGTCTTCACCTACTTCTTATCCCAAATACATATCTCTCTGCCCACCTCATACCTCCCCCCTCATATATCTCCTGTTATATATTTCTCGCTATCTCATCACTCATGGAATATCTGCATTGCATCTCCCACTAACTTCTCTATCCATATTCAAGGCTTTCATTTTCACTACACAGCAAAATATGACTCTCTCTCTCTCTCTGCCTCTGTCTCTCTGTCTCTTGCTCTTCATTCTTTCACAATTATATCAGCCCAACCTGGGCACCCAACTGTCTCCAATAGTGTCTTTGCATAAAAACTTATTTTAAAGTGTGTGTATATTACATAGTACAACCACCAAACCTGCCTCTTTTTTATAAAATATTCACTTTAATGTATGTGCTCTATTACGAAATATCCAAAACTGTTTTGTACATTTTTTATAAAAGCTTCACTGTAATGCATGTATTTTGCACAGTGCAATTAATTAATGTTTAACGCTTGATATATCTCTATTATAACCTTATAAATGATTTTGCTTTAAAAGATGTTTTGCAAATTGTCATGATATGTTTGTGCATGTTATCATGGGGCTTTTCTCCCAAGGCCTCAGCTGAAAAGGGGTTTTAATTCCTAGTCAGACTTTTTTGGTAAACAAATGTCAATAAATAAATCAATTAATTAATTAGTTAATTAATTAATTAAGTAGATAGATAAATAATTAGGTAGTAGATAGGTAAATAAATAAACTGCATCTGAAGCTATGATAAGGATATTTTATTATATTTCTATTTTTATTTTGAATTTGTTAACCAGGTTAGATCACTGATCATGTTGGACCTATTTTGGTCTCAGTCTGAGGATAAACACACTAGATATATAATGTTATATACAGAGAATAGATATATAATGTTATAGACAGAGGCTAAATATATAATGTTATATACAGAGACTAGATATATAACATTATAGACAGAGACTAGATATGCAATGTTATAGACAGAGTGAATAACAAAACAGTGAATATACATGTATTATATATATGATGAAAATCAGGGCTGGCCAAGGGACATAAAGACAATAGATACATGACATATACAGAGTGACAAAAGAAACAATATATAGTACATTATATATAGGGTGGATATCAGAGCTGGCATGTAGAAAGAATCACAATGAAAAGCAGAGTCAGTGCACGCTTTGTAGAGGGACATAGGGTAGGAAGAGCTTAGGTTATATGACCAGAGAGAGAGAGAGACCGTTGCCTTTTACTCGAGTCTTGTAATATGCTTTAATGTCTGATCAGAAAATGTGGTGAGAGCAATGATATTTAATAAAAGAGGGGGAAAATTCCCACAGTTTGGGACATAAGATGAAAAGGTATAGTCTGTGTACGGAAGGCTAGTATGGGGGGACTGGAAAAGAGGACTTGAATGGTTAAAGCAGCTAAAGGTGTATGCTGGTGCATCTGTGATTACTTTGGAGTATAGTGGTAGTAAGTCTCATTGTTGATGAGTTTAAACAGCTGAGGGGTGAGTAGAAAGTCAGCACATTGTTTCACAGTAGCCAGTTAGCTTTTCCTATGATCTTGCAGCTATCTTTAGTTTTACATTAAGCCAAGAGATGCATAGAGTGTATGAGGAACAAGCTGCCATAGTACAGTATGAATGTTGAACTGGACAGTAAAGAAGCAGTGGCTCATGAGAGGTGGTGCTAAACATTGACCCCAAATAAAATAGGAAAAGGAAATGAGAATGATGAGTTCTTTCCATCTTATCTAAAGTGACCAAATCCTGATTCATCAGTGAGTTTTAACCTGTCCAAAGCAAGACATGTTAGCAAGTGTTTCCACTTCATATTATCGAAATTTCATTTCATCGAAATTCAAATCATCGAGACCAAATCGTTGAAAACTCATTTCATTGAAAACTCATATAATCAAATCTCAAATCATTGAAAACTATAAAGCAACTAGAAATAACATCCCAGACACTGCTTACTACGTTTATGCAGGGGGGCAAGCCCCCCTGCACCCCCATGGGGGGCTCTGCCCCCCGCCCCCCCTCCGTAATTAAATATACCAACTCCAAGGTCACTACAGTGGTAAACCCCACTGTAGTGCGACCTTGGAGTTGGTATATTTAATTAAGGAGGGATGTGGGGGCGGAGCCCCAAACATGGTGGGTGCAGGGGGGCTTGCCCCCCTGCATAAATGTAGTAAAAACTTTGTGGAATGTTATTTCTAGTTGCTTTATAGTTTTCAATGATTTGAGATTCGTTGATATGAGTTTTCGGCGAAATGAGTTTTCGATGATTTGGTCTCGATGATTTGAATTTCGATGAAATGAAATTTTGATGATATGAAGTGGAACCTAGCAAGCATATCTGAGAGGCCTGCGTATGGTCAGCATTTGGATAATATACAATTTATACTATGGTACCACCAGCAAATTGTTTTTGAAACGGATCTCATATCGCAATTAAAGTTTATAACATATTTGACTGATCACAACTACAGTTTTCACCATAAATGACTACATTTGGGTCAACACACAGATTTATTCCAAGGGCCACCATTGTGATTCTGAAGAAGACCTTCCAATCAGTTGTTTGTATACAGCATATGGATAAAATGGAAATGTTGGCATACAAGAGAACCCATGTGAATGATTCAGTATCTGTTTTTGCATGTTTCATGTGGTTTGGGCAGAAGCACATTCCAAGCTGGGAAGGCCAAGGTCAGGTACTTTCCCATGGACTGTTCTCTTTGCTGTACTTTTCACATTATTTATTCATTTCTTGGTTATGAATTTACCCATGCTACTTTTACCTCTGTATAATAGTGACCTAATCTAGATAAGTGGAGCTAGGAACATAGATCTCCTGCAAAAGGGTACTCAACAAGTCTAATGAACTGCATATCTATCATTTCTACAACAAGTGTGCTCAGTACCAAAAAATCTGCTGTTTTTGGCATTCTTCATAAAACAAAGAAGGCTGATATGTTACAGGCTGCAAATCTAATTTATAACTCTTTTAAGCTAATGTCTACTTTCAGATATCAATGCATTTGGCTGGATTGTAGTTTATCTGTTAGACAGCACACCATACCTCTCAACCTCCTAGAGCCAGAAATCTGGACAAAGCCATAAATAATGGGGGGAGAAAGGACCAAAAATGGAGACACTTTTTAAATGTTGCTCTGACAAACTTAGAAAGTTGATAGAATAACAGGTTTTGTATTACCATAAATTTTTTGAATGGTATGAATTCTGAAACTCATTATTTTCTGACTTCAATCCTCAAATATTTGCCAGTGATTTTCCACAAAACCACAATTTTATGAGAAACAGACCAAAAATATGATGCAAAAATCTGGACATTCTGCAAAAATCTGTACAATTGAGAGGCATGCAGCACACAGTGGTAATAAAGGATAAGACATTGAATTGAGTGAGGGTAGCTTACAGGCCAATCAGTTTTCTTATCCCTGAGGTCAGAAGAGTGAATTAAGTGTACAACCTAAAACACAGATTAGAATATGTCTCATCAGTAGTAGCCCTTAATTCATCAATGGAGACTAGTACACAGCAAACCACTCTTAAATTTATCATATTTCCTCATTATCGAATGCCAGTGAACAACATTGTCTGTGCCTGCAAAAATGCACAAAAAATTTCTGTTAGCATCATAGCTGTCATGTTAGCATTTAAATCACTTCATCTTGAATACTATACTCCATCTGTGTGTAATTGAGATCATACACAAATTATTATATATTAACATTAAGACATTAGGGAGCGGTAACCTTGGAGTGACTTTATGTTTGGCTTAGTAATATGGGAAATATTTTAACTACATGGTTCCTGCCTGCTGGAATCATCCTCTAGTCCACATGTGGAATGCAATAAACATAGTTGTCCTAAAAACTAGGTTGTTAGACCGTCATTCTTCTTGTGATCTGTGTTAGTGCAGCAGAGACAACGAATGACTTCTCAGACAAATCTTATTTAAATGATTGTATATGTATGAAGCACTTGTCTATAAATTATGAGCATGACATGACAGTGATACATAATCATGTACCGTCAATACTTGCAATTTACATGTTGGAGTGCTGTTAAAATTATCATTTGTTGTTACGTTTTGGTTTTGCCTTTGGGTCTGAGCCGTGTCTGAGAATGAGCCCTTATAACAGCCCATCTATCTGGTTAACAAATAAGAAACTTAGTCACTTGCTCAGATCTGAGATTGGGTCATAACTCATGATACATAATAGCTCAAGGTAGAAAATGTTTTGCTCACTTCATGTAAGAGTGAAAACATAGTACACATATAGTGACATTTATTGGGTGGCCCGATCTTGCAATGGTTTACAAGGATTATCAGAGGTTGTTCTTTAGTGAAAGAAGTGAACATAAGAGTGAGGATAATAAAGTTGGGGGGATATGAGGGGAATTACCATACAAGGGGTGTAGGAGGACTTGCCCTCAGTAAAAAAAATACATTTTTAATGAGTGTCACTTCCTTAGAATAGGACAGACTTCAACACATGTTATGAGAATGCATACACCTGAGCTGTCATTTACAACATATTGTTGCTCAGATTCTATGATACAAGCTTTATGTGCTGAGGAAATGTAGTGGTTTCAAATTAATAAAATAATGAACAAAATATGCACTGTTTCATCACAATGATTGGAAGTGTTTAAACAATTGCTGATAAAGTATAATACCTTAAGAAAATATTAGTTTAGAGTGATTGTCTAGTGTCCACCTTATTTTTTATTTATTTATTTTACATTTATTGACTGGGATATTCCGACTGGATTCATGTCCATTTTCAGCATTTATATCACGTTATCGAAAGATGAAAATAGTGAATGCTATTTCATCGAACCTAAAATATCTAAACCACATACTATCGAACATTCAGAACAGCAAATTTTTTCCTTGGGAAAAAATTCACTATTCCGAAACACATACACATAACACAAGCAAACCTAAAGAACATAAATACACACACATGCACTTATAATCCTACAACTAACCCTACACTAAACTATACATACACTGCTATCTATCCACTTACCTTAACCCAAACCCTAACCCTAAGGTCCATCACTATCGCACACTCACCTAACCCGCACCCTAACCCTAACTCACTTAACCTGCACCATAACCCTAACTCATCTAACCCATGCCCTAACCCTAACTCACCTAACCTGCGCCCAATCCTAACAACCACACAATCGCACACTTACCTGAACCCGACCATAAATTTCCACCACAGCGATGAAAATAGTGAAGCCACAGAACCAGCCAACCAAATTCTTTCCCTAGGAAAGAATTTGGTGCTCTGCAGCTTTGCTATTTTCAGCGTTCACTCAAAACGGGTCGATATTAGAACATTCGAAGTTTTAAAATTTTGATGTTCTGATATAGACCCCATTTTCAGCAGAGGCTCGGGGAGAAAAGCTCCAAGCTAAGCAGATACAATAAAAACAATGAAAACATATTACAAATATGGTATAGACAAAGAATACATAACATACATGAATAGACATGTTCAACAGGTTAGAGTTACTCCCTGGTGACAGTCAGGGGTAAGTTCAACAGTAATCTGATTAATAGATTTTTCACATTCTTGATGATAGTAAACCAGGCTTGTTGCAGTGGCAAAGTCAATTTTAGTGCCAGATGTTGTTTGAGTCTAGTTTTAAATTGGCCTAGGGAGGAGAGCGAAGTAATATAAGCTGGAAGTGAGTTCCAGGCTCTGCCTGCAGAGTTTGCAAAGAGGGAATCACCGGCTGCATTGTTAATTTTGATTGTCTGAATTAGTAGTCTGTTTGAGGATCAAAGCAGTTGTGGATTGTTATAGGGGGTGATAAGATTTTTAAGTGCTGGAGTATTATCCGGATTATAAAGGATTTTATTAGCCATAATCAGTAGGTAATATTGGATTAGACTGGATAGTTCAAGCCACCCAAGATGGTTAAGATTGATGCAGTGGTGTGTCATAAAAGGCAGGCCAGTGGCAAACCTGGAAATGTGATTATAACAGGTTGAGAGTTTATTAAGTACAGTCTTGTTTAGATAAGAGAGTAGGGGGGGATGCATACAGAAGGGTTGAAAGTAGGTGAGAATGAGCTATGGCAGTTTTGGCTGGAGGGGTGAGGAAGGCTTTTATTCTGTAAAGTGACCCTAGTTTTTATTGATGGTTTTGATCGATTGGTTTACATGTAGGTCGAATTTTAGGTTATTATGAATAATGACACCTAATAGTTTTGTAGAGGGGTCAGGGGAGATTATTGTGCCATCATTTGCATTTATGGTAAAGGTAAAGGTAAGAGCAGCAGACCTTTGTGTTGGTGAGAATAACAGCATTTTAGTTTTTTGGGGATTTAGTATCAATCGACGTTCAGAGAGCTAGTTTTCTATAGTATTAAAGGTGGACTGGGTAGCAGACAATAAATCTGTAGGAGATGTAGCTGAGCAAATCAGGGTGGAGTCGTCAGCATACTGGATACAGCTGACATTTGGGATGACAGTATACAAGTCGTTAATAAAGATGAAAAACAGTAGGGACCCTAGTATGGAGCCTTGTTGTACTCCAAGGGTGTTAGGTAATAGGTCAGAGAGCTTGTTCTGCCAAAGAACAGCCTGCTGTCTCCCATTGAGGTAGGATTTAAACCGTTGAAGGGCTTTAGAATCTAGACAGAAAGTTTGCAGGGTCTGAATCAGAAGTTGGTGGTCAACCATGTCAAATGCCTTGAAAAGATCCAAGAAGAGGGATGAGGATATGTGATTATTGTTACAGTTATTGTTTCTGGTATTGATAAAAGCTAGTAGGGCAGAGGTAGTGCTGTGGTGTGGACTGAAGCCGTGTTGGGTATCTGCCATGAGGTGATTCTGGATTAGGTGGTGCGTGAATTGTTTGTGTATGCATTTTTCCATAATCTTTGCAAGTGCAGAAAGAATAGCTATTGGTCTATAATTGGAGAATTCAGTGGTGGAGCCTCCTTTATGTAGTGGGATTACGTAGAATGTTTTCCAAATGTTGGGAATTTTAGCCTCTGCTATGGTACGATTAATTAGTATTGATACTGGGTAGGCAATAGCATCAGCTGATTTTTGAAGGTACTTGGTGGGGAGTTGATCAGCGGAGAGTGTGGTGGGTTTTAATTTTTTGATCAAGGTACAGATAAGCGACGGGGCCACTGGTTGGAAGCTGGATGAGACTAGGTTTCTAGGGGTACTACTATCAGGGCTGGGGGAGCTAGGAGGTAATTGGCTAGCTAGGGTTGAATTGTCTCAGTAAAGACTTGGTTAAAACTATGTGAAACATCCTTGGTGGGTTTATCAATGGTAACAGCGGGGATGGGGGTAGAAGTTTTTCCAGGATGAAGTAGATTATTCAGACCTGCCCAGAACTTCTGAGGATTGTTCTGGTTTGCTGTTTGTAAATTACAGTAGTATTGTTTTTTGTCTTGTAAAATGGATTTTTTAGTTTCATTCCTAGCTTGTCTGTATTTAACATGATCTTGGGGGTCTTTAGTAGAGTGCCATAGAGCCCAAAATTTGTTTCTACTGGTGGTAGATAGTGGTGGTAATAATAACCATATCAGTTCTACTAATAGAGATGAACCTTTTTGTCCCTTTGTGACTACCTTTTTTAACAACAGCTCTATAGTTCTGGATCTATTAAAAAAGAACTGGAATATTATTCTGCAGGAACAGGATATGTTGGGTATTCTAGGTGACCATCCTAATGTGGTCTATCATAGAGGTGCCAAAATAAAGGCTATACTGGAAAAGCAGGTTAATACTGGAATACAAGGTAGGATGGCACCATCTGGTATGTGTCCCCAGTGCTGCCATGTTTTATCTACATCCAGTATTCAAATACTAGATAAAAAGATATACTTTAAGGCAAAATACAGCTGTTATTCACAGACAGTCGTTTATGCTGCAGTGTGCTCGAATTGTACTGCTTTTTATATTGGCAAGACTCAGCATAAGTTGGCATAGAGGATATACGAACATATCTATGAAACAGGTCACCAAGATGAAACAAATGCATTATACAGGCATATCAAAATATTTCCCCAGCACTCTTTCAAATTTATTGTCTTACAGCAGGTGAAGTGTGAAAATCGTGGGGATCCATGGAAACTTTATTTAGAAGAACAGGAAGCCTGGTGGCAGGTATTTTTGAATGCTTATTTCCCACCAGGCTAAAACAATATAGTTTCTATTTCCAGTTTATTAAAACTGAAAGTTTATGATAGATAGATATTTCCCTATTTTATAATACAACAAAATATTGGTAATTTTTTTTATATCTTTATTTTTACAATACACGTTATTATACGTATAGTTATAAAAAGTCTCTTTTTTGGGATCTTGTATATTATTATAAACAGATATATGTATAGACATATGTATATGTGGATAGATTTGCGTATTCCTTTAACAGTGATTGTTAAGTTGAAAATAATATTACAGTATTTCTATTGGTTGGTTTGCATGCTGCTAATTTTAAATGATTTGTTTTATGGGTATAAATATAGATGTAACTATTTAATGGTGTCTGATGAAGTCTGGTGATGGTCACCAGACGAAAGTGTTAACCTGAATAAAATTGCTGGATTTTACTCCTGGGTTTTCAGCCTGTTGTTTGTCTTTATCTGTAAACTAAACAAGTGATTTCAGAACTCATTCTAGGCCCTAAAATGGATTTTCCTAACCAATTTCATTGACTTTAAGATATACAATAAGTTCCTAAAAAGAAATCAATTCAATAGAAATTACAATTTTTTTCAGCAGCCATAATCCCATATTGTTACATATTCAACATACCTTCAATAACTCTTTGAACCCTATATGGATATTAATGTTTTTAAATTATCCTAGCCATTCAGTTTCTTAGAATTGTTTACATTTCAGTTTAGAGGTTCATAGGTAAGTATTAGGCTAACTGCCCTTGTGGACCATTTTAAGTCTAGCTAATTTCCCTTTTTGTGTTTGAAATAACCTACCCCATTTGGTTATAGACTGACCTTAGCCATCCTGTAGTTTATAATTATATACTCTCCTTAATGAAAATAACTGGATTATACCATAGATAATTTGAAGGGACCCGTGCATGGGATAAAGCTTTTTGGAGTTGACTTTGTCCATTAGTAGTACACGGGAAAGTCCTCGGTTGAATTTTCTGTTTCCCATCCTTAGATCTAAGTTGTGCTTGAAAATGGGACAGGGATGAACTTTGTTTTATGTGGATGGGGAGTCTGTTTCGCAGCAGTAGTTTCCTCTGCGAGATATACCTGTCCATCCAAAACATTCTGTTAATGCAGCAGAAGAGGTTTAGATCCCTGGACTGAGTATTTCTCATGCCATTGGGCTTGCTTATGTGCTGTAAATCCATCAGTAATGGGTGAGAGAAAACATTGTATGCTGGACACAATTCACTTTTTAGTAGTCTGTAGGATATCGAGTATAGTGACAGGTCTTTGATTCAGTCCATGTAGAACATGTTGTTTAGGCCTTGTATCATTTTATTAAGATATCTCTCTGGGTGTTCCAGATGTTGCATGCATCTGGACTGATACATCAAAAAGGGGGCAATATATTCAATGATTTGCCTAATGAGGGATGAGTAAGAGGGACAATGACATCTGTAAGTCAATGCACAATATCTTTGTTTATAAGCTGCACAATAGAAAGACCTTCTTACAGTAGACACGTGTTGGTCAAAAGTTAGGCCCCTGCCCACATACGATCCCAAATCCTAAACAACTGGGTCAACTCTGAGGGATGTATTATCAATGTGGTAGTTCCCTGGGGTAGATAGCTTCCCAAAGGATACAATAATGCATTTTTTGGCATTTAATTTCAGACCATAATGTTGACACCCATTATTTATTTGAGACAAACCTTCCTGCAGAACGGCTATGTCATTTGAGGATTAAATGATTGTTCCTTACTTATAGTCATCTGCAACTTTAGTCAGCCAAAGCCATTTGGTACTTGCTTTAACTTCAGAAAAATAGATGCTGAACAACATAGATCTCACTACAGAACCTAGGAGACTCCACTGGTGACTGATCTATTTGTGGAGGTAACTTTCTCTATTCTAATTATGTGCATCCTATCTGTGAGCCAATTGGCAATCCAGCAGGTGGCATAGGGGATTATTCCCAGTTTAATTTGCTTTCCTACCATGCCTGACCGGGGAACTGTCTCAAAAGCTTTGGCCAGGTTGAGGTATACCATGTATACAGTTTTGCCTTCATACATTGCTTTGGTGACATTTTCCAAAAATCTATCAGGTTGAGTAAGTAGAATCTGCCCTTGACTAATCCAAACTGAGATGGGTCCAGTGTTTAGAGGTTCCCTATGTCCTGATTGATTAATTCCATGATGTCTTTCTATGGTCTTACATATGAGGATTGTCAAACTTATGGTTCTGTAATTGCTCGGGTTTGTGGAAGGCCATCCCTTATATACAGACGAATGACTGCAGCTGTTCTCTATTCATTTGGTACAAAACCTGTAGTGAGTTTGAAATCGAACAATGCTGTTAGGGGTGTGACTAAATCATGCATTATGCAATTTAAGATGTATCTAGAGATATTGTCAGGACACATCAATGCAGTATTTTTAGCTTCTGATACCACTTTTAGGACTTAATCTTGTTTAATAACTGGAGGTGAGCCAGTTTCAGGTATATCTTGAGGGACAGAGGTAGGGGAAAGTGGGGTAAAGTTAGAGATAAATTTATCGGCTAGTAAGTTTGCTATATCTTTAGCCTCAGTGTAGATAACATTCACAATCAGCTCAGCACATTGCTGCATTGTGCTTTTGAGATTATGGACATAACTAAAAAAAGACATGTGATTATCTTTGGCTTAGGTAACTATTTTAGCCATAAACTTGGCTTTGGTGAATTTTATTAAGCTCCTTAGTTGTTTGATAATTTCAATGTCAAAGATCTAACATTCTGGGAATTAGACTTTTTACTTTTGGTCAAAATTATTTTCCTTCTATTATAAAGTTTGTTGATATTATGGTTCTACCATGTGAGTTTGTTTCTGGGGTTTGCACTGCACTTACTCCTATGGAGTACAGCTGCATGTATGCGGCTGTTTAAATGCTGGTATAATGTGGTGGTGTATATTCCTGTACATTCAATGGAGTTATCTGGGTTTTGTGGGGATCTGAAGCTTGCCAATGTATCACTTAGGAGTAGGTAGTTTGTCTTAACTCATTCACTCTAATGGAGCTCTGGTAGTGTGCACTGTAACTTTCAATGAGCGGAGCCTAAGCCTTTTGACAGAATCAAATTATGTCTTCACATTTTAAACAAATGTTCATATCTCCAAAACCATGGGGCTTATGAAAGAAGTATAAACAGTAAACTCGTTATTCCTTGTGTCTTAAACCAAATTTTATAAGTCACAGTAAACACAGTAACTATTACATTTGTCATATTTTGTAAACAGCTTACAATATCTCAGGAACCACTCAAGTTACCCATATACTGTCAGCAGCATTTTATTCATCTAGCTGAGAGATTTCATATGAGGCTAAAGAGTTCTGTCTGTGTTACTTGGTTGCTGAGATTTCCTCCCACCTCCCAAAGGCATGCATCTAGACTATTTCTCCCCGGGCCTCCACTGAAAATGGGCTCTGTCCCAGTTGGACTTTCCCAATAAACAAATGTTAAATAAGGTACTTACGTATTATCGCAACCAGATTTTCGTGATCATAACGGTTACTTCCCAATGTTTAAATGTAAGTGTTAATGGTGTGACGGTGTCAGAAAACATGATTTCTGTCACATTGAGGGTTGCCTTAAGCAGGGTTTTCAGTAAAAAAGTACAAAGTTTATGTCGCTGTTCAGGTATGCACTTTAACGCCAGCATGTCATGTAGCTGCAGTAAAGTGCATACAAGCTTCAACTGTTAGGGATGCTGTCTTACTCATTGTAATTGCTCACCTGTCTCCCCCACATAACAAGGCGTGCGCACACACACACACACACACACACACACACACACACACACACACACACACACACACACATGCGCACGATGCTTTTACTCTACTTTTGAATTTTTAATAAATATCAAACATATGCTGAGGTGCAAACATGCCACAAACTACCAGAAGAAGTGCTTCCACATGCAGTAACATGTTTTCCATAGTGTTCTTAGTACCTGTAATCAGGAACCCATAGTCAGCTATCAACATCATCCACCCTCAGTTTTGACAACCATTACTGTACCACAACTTTCACATTGCAATACTTACTGTCCTCTATGTTTACACATTTTGAAATGTCTTACTTTAGCAAAAAGATCGTGCCTGCATCTATGTTTCCCTTCACTCCTCACAGTAGAAATATTCCATTCAACAGTTTGCTTTCCTGACAATTCAAGCGTGCGTCCTTTATGCATGTTAAACAGAAAGGGGATTTTTTTATGATTTTCTGTCTGTGAAGGTAGTGGAGAGGTTTTGGCACAGCAAAAATGGCTTTTAGCAACACTTTGCACTGTTTCATGCCATCGTCTGTATTGAAGGAATTGAGATTCACAACCGCAAAAATCTGGTTGCGATAATACGTAAGTACCTTAAATAAATAAGTAAATAAAAATGTGAAAATTATATCTCTATAAATTTATATCACAAAAGCAACAGTTAATATCTATTTACTTGCACTAGACAGAGGTAAAACATTAACACAGTTGAGTTTGCCATTGTGTAAGCTTTAAGATGAAGTCTTTTAAAACCTTGCACATAGCATGGTTTTGGAATTATTGATGCAAATATGAACAAGCAATATTCGACACTTAGAGGCATCAGTAGGAATTAACTGCAGATGCACCTGGAAGTTTCTAAAGATACCTTGGCAGGACATGATCTCTGGTTTCTGTTATATTTCAAAGGAGACTGCTTTATGGGCAGACCTAACAAGTGATAAAGATACACAAGGCAGGGTGCAAGATGCTGCCATACTAGTAACAACAAGATCCAAGATGTTATTCCACCTACTGGTTACTCTAATTGTTCCAGGCCATTTGTATTGATAAAATCCAGGAAACTCTGCAATTATGCACTAGTGGTAGTGTAGGTTTCCCAGTCTGTAGTTGCATAGTTTAAACCAATAAGGAAAATGATATTGAGTTTAATACTGAGTGAAACTAATTCCTGTAGATAGGCATTGCGGCTTTCTTTTTTCATAGAGGGTCTTCTATAGCTAGCTAATATATGATACAGAACTATTCTGATGGTCATTTGGACATGAAGAAGCTGTAGCGCATCATGTTGCTTTAACAGCTTTGATGCAGGTCATTCTGGATGTAGACTGATACACCTTTAGCTTTTTTCCCATCCTGTGCAGTAGATGGTCTAAAAGTATGGAAAACATTATAGCCCCACACAGCCAAAGTGTTCTCCTCTATTTTAAACCATGTCTCAGTTACTACACAGATATCAGTGTCTTCCAGCATACGAATAGTTTGTTGGAGCTGAAGTTTCTTGTTCAGGCCAGTAGCATTGATTAGTAACAACTTCATATTTTTCTATGCTTATTTCGTTGGATCAGTAGCTTGATCAAGTTGGCATTGCCTAAAAAGGCACTACAGGGGTGAACAATGTCTTTGTCAATAACTTGAAATCATAGAAGTGACAATTACAGGTCATCCCTGGTGAAGCAGAATGGTCTGTTGATTATATCCTCCCAGGCTGTCAAATATTCGACCCCCTTTAAATGACACCAAAAACTTAAGTCAATTATTTTTTGCTCATATCATGGCATCTTCCTAGGAGAAGGTAGACTGTTGCTCAGTGCATCCAGAACTCAAACTAAACAAGGGAAATAAAAACATTTTGCATTCTCTCTGTAGATCAGTAAAATAATTTCTACAATAATATTTCTAATTACTGTTGGAAATTTGACTCTCAAAGAAAATGTCACATCAATAAAATATCTATGAGGTTCTAAATGACAATGAATGAACTATACTTAGTAAAACAACAAACACTTCATAGACCAGCTGCAACAGTAGCATAGATGGCTAAAGCCCTAGCTATGGCCTGGAGGAACCAAGTTCAATTAATGGCTAAGGAAGCTTGGCAGCTCAGTAAGAGAAGATGGGCATATTTATAGGGTAGGTGGGATGAATGTGCTGGTGGGATCCTCTCATGGAGCCCTGGTGGAGGCTGGGATACTGCTGTGGTTTGCAAGAACCCTATAGAGGCATAGCCACTTTGGCTAGGTAGGCACAACCTCAGGCTACATCTCATGGCCTTTCCAGTCTGCTTACAATGGATATGTCAGCAAATGGGAGGTAGGAAGTAGGCCAGTTAAAAAAAAAACTCACAGGGCACAGTACAATGGCATCACACTTGGCCTGCCCTGCGCAGCAGTGCTGGCAGGTGAATACCTAAGGAGCCTGGCATTGATCTGGTGAATCCATGCACAGGTGCTCTTTTGTCAGGGAGGACATCTCAGTTTGGGTCATGCTGGAGGGCCTGCCATGGCATGAGACCTGAACAAGGAGAGACTATGGGATGCAGGAAGGTAGTGGTGACTAAAGTAAGCAGCGGTGGGATGGAAAAATAAAACAAATAAATTCAAATACTGACTATGCAGAGAAGTATTACCACAAGCTGAATTAGAGACAGCAATAAGTAAAAATATTATTGCTACCAGCATTGTTTTGCATGGCATTTCACAAAAGTATGGCAAATACACTGCATAACCTCAGCACAGCCTATCACAAAGTGACAAAATATGATATGGTCAACTTAGAGTGACCACCAGTGCATATCAGTCAGACACTGTGTGGTTACGGCCATTGAACAAATTCAAGAGTATTCACTTGAAAACTGTCTCCCAAAATGCTTTGGGTGGCATAACTGTTAAGTTGTTTACCTCTCAGACACAAAACGCAAGGTCTGATTCTCACCTTTAGTCATTGTCTAATTATTGACTAGGCATGTAATAATCTGAAGTTTGATTGCCTTGTATTTACCTATCAATCTATCCGGAATCCTTATGTCTCTAAAACACTCATTTTGGTATGAATCTAAAAAAGGTCATTTATCATCTAGATGAAGCATCATCCTAGTTAAAATAACAGTGAGAGATGATTCTTTTTCAAAGCAAAGTAGATCAGGTTATATTGTTGTAATATTACTTGATATGTATCATATATCACATATCTTTCGTACCATTCCCTTCATGTGAAATTGCCTGAAAGTTATTAAAATTAATTTATCTTATGCACAGTGGCAACATCTTATCACCTTTCTACCGTGCTCTATAGTTTCTCCAGTCCCTCAGTTATATTTTCTGTAATATTTTGATGCACTTATTATTTTTTCTTCCTTTTTTCCCTACTTTAAATGCATGTAGACAGCTGTAGTATTTCTTTCATCAGGCCACATTTTGTGAGTTCAGTACCCCATTAGGCACTTTACAGACATATTCTGTTTTGCTAAGTTCATCCCCTTTGCTATTGACACTTACAGTTACTCACTCTAAATTACTCATGGTGCAGCCTAGGCAAAACAAAATGTAAATATTTATGTTACAAGTCACTTTATAATCCCTTAAAGATTTATTCTCATATTTCTAAACTCAATCAATATAAATTATATTGACTGATACTTTTTCATTATGAAATGAGCTTTTTTGTAGCATTGTCATACTATGAAAGTATGAATCTATATGATAGGTTCATAGGAAGGTACTAGGCTATCGGCCCAAGGGCCTAAGTAAGCCTAGCCAACAAGGTTCCCTGGCCTATGCCACCCAAGAAAGTTAATTTCCTGTGCCCCTGTTGAGCAGAGCCACATAAGTGATCCCCAGGGTGTATTTCCTATTTCCCATCCACTCATCAAGATTTTTCTTGAAGACTGCTAATAAGGAACTTTGCTTGACATAGATGGGTAGCTTGTTCCAGAGTATAGGAAGTCTCTGGGACAAGAATCTATCCCTCCAAGCATGTCCTGTTTATTGTGGTGACAAGGTTGAGGTCTGATGCTTTTAAACAAGCTGTCTCTGGTTCTGTGCAAAATGTTACCTGTACTTACTATTAGAGCTTTCTGTCCCAGCCTCCCTGAAATAAATGGGCCTTTTCTGATAAGTTCATTAACATCATCTAAGTAAGTAAAAACACACACACACACACACACACACACATATATATATATATATATATATATATATATATATATATATATATACACACACACACACACACACACACACACACACACACACACACACACACACACACACACACACACACACACACACACACACACATTTCTTAAAATTAATTTTACCATGCCAAGTGGTCAGAAACATTGCTAAATTGATGACTTTGTGAGAAAACTAAGTTCAAAAGTGGATAGCAAGTATCTAGATCTCTGGCAAAGACAAATGACACTCTGACTATGACCTAGATGGCTTGAGTTTGAGTACTGTCTTGTGTGGTAAAAGAGAAATGCAGGGGGAGGATGGCATGGGGTGGCTGATGCTCGCTCATTCATCCTGTTGGAGGGAATATGGTTCCAAATGAGCTAAACTACTATGGTGCAAGTGAAGGCTTGTATGACAGTAGCCAGGGGCCCAGAGGACATGGCCTTGTCATACCCAGTCTAGTGATGATAGCCCTTGATGGTGAAAAGCATGTACTGATAGAGGCAGGCATAGTAGGTACCAATGGTAATATAGCTGCGCACATCGTCCATTGATTGGAAGGTTTGGGCATTCAGTATCACCCTCAGATGTCAAGATGACAGAAAATGCACACATGACCCTCACTGTTGCCTGTATAGTAACCCCTCTCCAAGGCTCTTACAGGGTATATCCCTTGTACACTGGAACAAGTGGTCTGATTCCAAGCTGAGGAGGGTCTATAGTCAGCAGACTGCATGGGCAAAAAGATGCAGAGAAGATATAGATAGCAAGGTATTCATTTATTTATGTATCATATATTAGATGGAAAATCTCCAAACTACTAAATATAATCAACAGTTACTCGAATTTGAGGTTCAGCTTCAACTTTATCTTCCATTTATGTGCTTTAAGCCTAAACATGACTACCGAATTTGAGGTTCAGCCTTAACTTTATCTTCCGTTTATGTGCTTTAAGCCTAAATATGACTACCGAAGTGAAAGCAATAAAACAAGAAAAATAGACCATTAAAACAATAAATACAGCTGCACACAGTATTAAAAATGCTGATAAACAAGATAATTTATAAGAAAAGAAAAAAAAAACTTGTTAATATTGTGAGCCTGAGGATATAGTTCTGAAAATTAGTGAGAAAAATCACTTAACTTCTATAAAATGAAACAGTACTGACTTTTTGTAGCAAGACATCTTACATGACCTCACCAGGTGATTTCGAAGCACATGCAAGGCAGCTAGTTGGAGAAAAACATGACTTATCTGAGGGTAACAGAAACAGTAATTTTTCTCTGCACAAAAAATGAAACATTTCAATAAACTATGTTAATCTGTTACCAAATGCAGAATTTTCTAGAAGTGACAGCACCTTTGTTATCTTGTTTTTCTTCAGCAGGTAATTGGATTTAACATTTTATCTGTAATTCATATTAAACAATGTAGAATTCATTCCAGATTACTATATCAAATAGACTAAATCTTGAAATAAAACCAAAGGATTGTTTTCTAATTAGTTACTGCCTTCACATATTGTTCATGAAGGCAATTTAAATTAGTTGTCATAAGGTACGACACAGCAAAGCTGAATACATGCTAAAACATTTAACAAGAAGAAAGATAATTATTGTGGCGCTAATGTTTCTTCTTAGTTAGACATGATGATAAGTTGCAAACGGCATCTTAGTTTAAGCCCCATGGAATATATAATCAAGTGGTTGGCTGCAGTGTCACTTCAAATGAATAATTTAATTACATACTCTATGAAATTCCAATCAGTCTTCTCTTATAAAGTCTCAGTCAAAGAATACTTTTTTATACTCAGAATGTATTCCCATTTGTGACTTAAACATCTACACACCATATTACTGCACTGCAAAAAATGATGTCTACTAGTTGAAAAGTAATAGGTGCATAGAGCTGATAGGCATGGTTTTTGAAGCCTGCAACAGATTTCAAAACATATAGAAACTACAGAACAATCAATCATTTACTCAGTCAGACAATCAGACAATAAATTAATAAACAACTTAATACACTTACATTAAAAGAAAACATAAAAAAGAAATGCAATTGTATCAGATCCTTAATAAAGTGTACAATGCTTAGTACAGAGCACAGTAATGAATTGCTGTCTATCATGAGATGATTTCTCAAGGCAGAAGCTCCACATTCATGAGGAATTATATGCTGTAGGCAGTACCTTCTGGGAAGGCAGACCACCTGTATTCAGAGCTGTATCATGGTCAAATAGGCAAGGTCATGTACCGGGGCACCCCTCAGCCATACCAGTATCCCATTATTTATTTATTTATTTATTTATTTATTTGCATTTGTTAACCAGGTTAGTCCAGCTGCATCAGAAGCTCATTTTCAGTGGAGATCCAAGGAGAGAAGCTCCATGTTAATTACACAATTAAGTTCTCAGTATGATAGAAACATATAATTTAAGTTATACATCGTAGTTATGGTGATAAAAAAAACAAAACAAGTATAATTTAGCATAGACAATACAGATAAACTATTACTTAGCTGTCTCTCCTCAAATACCTCAAAATAGTGTTCAGACCTGTTGGTATACATACTATTTTGTTCTTTGCTTTTACAGCAATCAGAGATCAGAGATTTAGATTTAACTCATCACTATTACTTCACATTTAAAACACAGAATGCAATTTGCAAAACAAAACATTTTCATATTGCAAACATACCTAGTTACTGGATCCTTAGTCAAACAACATATACTGAAGTACTGACTAGCAGCTATGTGAAGGGGGCAGGAATTCAAAAGATAAATGTCATTTGTTAACATCCTGGGACAGCCCACTGCATGAAAATGTCCCTTTTCTTGGGCATCCTAGGAGGCGCTATCTGATGAAGTGATTTGGTCAGAGTCATGCAGTGGACAAAAGAAGGCTGGAGAAATGAAACCTTGTACTATGCGCTGCAATTCATTAACAAGTCATAGCCTTTTAGGAACATTGGAGCATAGCAATACTACCAGGCAAGGGATCATGGAGGCCATAAGATGTGTAGCTATATATCCCTTTAAGCAGACACACATGAACTTTCTTACCACCCTTTTCAAACACTTAATTGTTCTCCTATCCCAAATTAAACATGGCTGCACATAACCCTGGTGTAAATTTGTGTCTACCCATGCAGTTATCAAGGCTAGCCTTAAATGTATCCAAAGTAGTACTTGGTTTGATCTGTAGTAGACTGGGAATAACCTAGCTCTCTAGCTCTTCTTGTATGTTTGTTGGTGCAGATATAAGTCCTTAGTGTGGGTCTTTGTACAGCTACTGATTTTGTGATGAAATAGGATGTCAAATAGGACTGGGTATTTCATGGCTTGAAAAGCGAGACACAGGTCCAACCTGTAGGTTATGGAATATAAGGGGAATCATGCTAATCTGTAAGGGTTGTTGAAGAATTTAAGAACTTGAATTTTCTTGGTTTGAAATCTTTGTGGCCTTTCCAGTTGAGTGATAGCCTTGGTTTTGTATGTACAAAAGAGAGCATTGTACTCAATGATGGATCTGATAAGGGAAGCATACAGAGGTAGGACTTTGAAGATATTCCCATGGAAATTAACTGGGCCAGACTGAAGGATTTCTTGACTGTGGTGGAAACATGATGATCAAATGAAAGGAAGCTATCCACATAAGTACCTAGGTCTCTTGTAACCATATCTGTCTGAAAAGAAGTACCATTCATAACACATGCGGTGAGAATAATCTTTCTGCCAAACATTACTGTGTTACATTTTTTGTTGTTTTCATTTAGTTCGAGACCATTTTTGATACACCATGTATGTGCACATTGTAGCTCTTGCTGGAGCTGTTTTGTATCAGTGGATGTATAGAGGACGGTGCTCAGTTTGCAGTCATAAGCAAACTTGGACAACCCTACTTTCGGGATACTGGCTTAGATTTTTGTAAAATAAATGACAGAGAGGAGATGGCTCAGATCACATCCCTGTGACTCTGCACTAGTTATAATTTTATATTCGAGAGGGAACTAGAACTTTCACATGTTGGAAATCTGTTGGATAGCCAATTTGCAATATGGCAGACAATTTATGGGTTTATGTTAAGCTTATCTAATGTTTCAATAATACCAGCATGGGGGATACTGTCAACAGCATTGACTGGGTTGAGATAAGCAGTGCACACAGAATGACCACTGTCCACAGCTTCTGTAACCTTTCAAAGAAGCTTACTATGGTCAATAAACAATCTGCCCTTCAAAAAATCAAACTGATTGACATCTAGATCAGTTAAATTGCCTTTGTCTCCATAAATGAGCTCTTCTATGATATGTTCCATGGCTTTATATAAAAAGAAGCTGATGGGTTTACAATTACCTGGGTGAGTAGAGAGGTCACCCTTTTGTAGAGGTGTCACAGTGGCTGTTCTCCAGGCATTAAGAATAAACCCCATAAACAGGCTATTTTTGAACAATTTCACTAGAGGCTCAGATGGTGCACTCTTGACACTGATAAGAATTCAGCCTGGTATTTTGTCCTGTACCATGAAAGTACTATTTGCCGCCTTTGACAGGAATTGTAAGACTTGTTCCAATGTGATTTCAGCAGAAACTCAATTTTCTGGGATAGTGAGGGCAACGATGGGGGTAGGAGGGGTAAAATTATCAATAAATATGTCGTCTAATTTATTATCTATACCCCAGGGACTAAATGGACGATATTATTATGGATAAGCTTAGTGCATTGTTAGACATTATTTCTTAATTTTCTGACACAGCTAAAGAAAACAGTATATTTTCCTTTGGAATCTGTAGCAACCTTAAGTTAATACTCTGTTTTATATTTTCTAATAGTATTTATAAGTTCCTTGCTAACATGTTTTGGTATAACCTTGAGGTAGGGAAATGAGGATTTCTTTCTGCTGTCCATTCTTTTTCTTTCTTTTGTTGTGTGGTTTATTATTACAAGAGTTCCTTCAGAGAACTATATTCCCAAATTTACAGCTATACTTGTGGTGGGCAGGTACTGACTTTTTTATGCAGCTATTCAGGTGCTGGTAAAACCTGGAGATGAATACAGCAGCCTTCTCAGGTGGGCCCATTTTTGAGGGATTATTTGGAATTTTGCTTGGTCTTCTACAAGCTGAAGTAGCTTTTCCTTGAAGTCTGTAAAGATGGTCTCCTTTGGGGGTGGGGTGGAACCACTAGTCCTGACAGAGAAGATGACCAATCTGTACTAATTTAACCAGTGATGAGGAAGTGCAGGGTAGAGTGTCGACAGGTGCTAGGTTTTAAGGGCCAGGTAAAAGATTTTAGAACTTCTAGTGGGAAGTTTTACAAATTTCTCCAGTGCATTGGTATTAATGAAGTCTAGGAAACATTAAGTGCAGCTATTTTTAGAGATACAAATGTACCAACAAAAATGGACCAAATGACACAAAAGAAAATGAATAAACTCACAAATGTGACAACATAGTGTGAAAAGCTGTTTTAGCCATAAAAAAGAACACCAAGTGTAGAACTCCAATAAATACTTTTAATGCATTAAGCACTTTCGTCCCATACAGCTGGGAATTCATCAGAATAATTCCATCAAATGCATTAGCAATAAACAAACACATTCAAAAACTGAAAAAACTAATAACCTCATGCATATCAAAAATAGCCCTAAGTGGAGACATCCACCCCAACCCTGGCCCCGCCATCTCCAACTCCACTCCTCATAATCAAACTAGAAACCACAATTTCTCACAAATCACAGCCAATAGAAAGCCAAGTGACCTCCTTCTACTAAGCCTAAATATTAGAAGTATATCCAACAAGGTCCATGAATTCCATGCCACCATTGACTTGTACTCCCCAGATATAGTCATCCTGAAAGAAACCTGGCTAAAACCTCACATTACCAGTGAGCAAATCCTCCCTACCGGTTATGGCATGCTAAGAGTAGACCGGCTAAACAAGAATGGAGGCAGCATAGTTATAATATTTAAACAGCATCTAAACATACAGATATTAAAATCATCAACTCCACAAATAGGCAATGAAGAAATAATATATACCAACCTCAAAATAAACAAAAATAAAACCATCAACATAATTGGATGCTACTTCCCACCTGGCCAAAACATCCCTCCACTAGAAATCCTCCTCAGCTGGACTACCGACCATCTCCCCCAAGAAACTATAATTTTAGGTGATTTTAATATTGACTGGCAATCCTGTTCTGGCAACCATCCAACCCATCATCTAAACCTTCATGGCTTCACCCAACTAGTCCAGTCACCAACCAGGATAAATAAAATCTCCAACAAGTGCACTACCCTGGATTGTATACTAGTCAGTAAGACCCCCCAGTCATATATAGTAGGCTGCTTATCGGATAGCCTCAGTGATCACTCCCCAACATTCCTACTCAAAAAATACCTATACCAAGTTAAACCTGTCATCTACCGTCAAATACATAAAAAACTAAACTTTAACCCACTCACATTCATCTCATCCCTCAAAGAATGTAACTGGCATCCTCTAAAGTACCTCAGTCTAGATGAAGCAGTTGAATTTTTTAATACTACCTTCCTGAGCATCCTTAATTACCACTCCCCCATAAGACTTTCCAGAATCAAAACACAACCCTCCCCATGGCTACAGAAAACCACTAAGTCAGAAATGAAAAACAAGGATAAAGCCTGGGAGCAGTGGTGTAAAACCAAAACCCCACAACTAGACAGAAATTCCTAGAACTACGTAATAGAGTCAAAAAGCTAATAAAACAGGACAAATTCCAATACTATCAGTCTGCCCTAGACTCCTCCCAACACAACCCCAAACAATTCTGGTCCTCTATAAACTCCATCCTCCACCCAGATAAAGTCAGTACCCCTCCTCCTAACATCCCTCATTCCTCCAAAAATATTGCTGCCTCATTCAACACACACTTCACACAAACCATACTATCACTAGCTAGACAACACAACCCCCTTCCACTCCCACTCACACCTTCAACTAGTAATCTCCCCACTGCCTTCTCTTTTCTCCTGTTCCTACCTCCAACATAAAAAAAACTCTTAACATAAGCCCACCAAATTAGCAGCAGACAACCTCCCAAGTGAATACCTACAAATCGCAGCTGATGCTCTGGCCTACCCAGTATCCATCTTGATTAACCGATCTCTGTCAGAAAGTTATGTTCCCACACTATGGAAAGTATCACATATAATTCCCCTCCACAAAGGCAGCCCCTCCACATAACTAACCAATTACCACCCCATAGCTATTCGCTCTCCACTCTCCAAAATACTAGAGAGATGCATTCACTCAGGTCTCAGACTACCTGCTTACTAACAACCTCCTTTCCAATACTCAACATGGTTTCCAACCAAACCATAGCACCACCACTGCCTTACTCTCCTTTACTAACACTATCCTTCAGCATAAAAACAATGGCTATCTCTTCTCTGCTACTTTCCTAGACCTATCTAAAGCATTCAACATGGTCCCACACAAACAACTCATCTCTGTCCTCAATAACCTATTCTTCTCTCAATCAGTCACCAACTGGTTTCAGAGTTACCTGTCTGACCGCCAACAATCCGTTGTATGGCAGAATGACATATTTCCCCAACTACCTGTCTCTATAGGGGTTCTCCAAGGATCCATCCTTGGACCCCTACTCTTCTCTATTCTCATCAATACTCTAGCCTCTGCCACCAAACATGGCACATTCATACAATACGCAGATGACTCAACCATTATCTGCTCAGCCCAGTCCCTACCCAAACTGCAAAAAGTCACACAGGAAGCCTTTTCCTCTGTTGAAACTTGGTTATCCGATGCCCAGTTAATACTCAATCCAAACAAAACTAAACTACTCATCTTCCAACCCACCAAACATACTCAAAGCAACTCTCACTTTAACATCACAGCAGAAGACAACACCACTATATACCCAACAGAACACACCAAATTGCTAGGAGTTGAAATAGACAATAAACTAAAATTTGACATTTACATATCCATGACCATAAAAAAAGTCCACAAAAAACTAGGAGCGCTATACAGAAATAAGCAACTTCTCACCAAAGCAGCAAATATTTCAGTATCAAATTCCCACATTATTTCCACCCTACTTTATGCCTCTCCAATATATACCAACCTAAGGCAATGCGATTTAAGCAAGCTGGAGACCTGCTACAACAAAATCGCCAAATTTGCCACAGGGGTATCCTACCGTAGTCACCACTGTCTATCCCTTACTGAACTGGGCTGGCTTGAACTCCTTAACCTCCTATAATGGTATCAACTCGCACTCACCCACAAACTAGTAAACCATCCACTAAAAGTCCCATCCCTCCAGAATCTACTCCAACCCTATCACACCACCAGACCACTAAAATCCAGCAACAAAAATCACTTACAGGTCACTAAAGCCAATAACTCTGCTGGAGAAGCACAATTCTCTTGCACCATAGCCAAATTATGGCACTCCCTCCCACCCACAATTACCTCTGTACCATCATGCACCCACTTCAAAACTTTACTAAAAGTGCACCTTGCAACTCCCTCTCTAATATCACCCACCCCATCCACCCACTACCTTTCTTTCCACCCCACTAACTACCTTGATTATAGCAAGCTCAGATCCTCATAAGCCTAACTACTTATTATACAGCAGGAACTTCTTATTGTAACAATTGTTAATGTCTGTTATGTACTTCGCAGATTATAAAGATTCTAGTTGTCTACTGATGTATTATGTTCTTCATCTGTAACTATGTTTGTAATTTTTAATTGCAATGTTGATCAAATTGTTAACTGCTATGTAAATCCAATGTAACTACTGTCTGTATATTTTAACTGTGAAGCTTTTCTCCCCGGGCCTCCGCTGAAAATGGACCTATGTCCAGTCGGACACTCCCGGTCAACAAATGTAAATAAATAAATAAATTAGTCCCTTATATACTATAGCTAATGGTTTAAATTAAATTCATTAATTAAATACTTTCAATTAAATTATCTGTTAATCAACTAAGCATTATCTTAAAGTTACATTCACAAATTTAATAAATTCAATAAGTCAGCTATCAACCTTTATCCTTACAGAATGTCCAACAAAAATATTATTTATAAAAAAGTTTATTCTTTTTTTAAGCTCAATTTATTGTGTTAAAGAAGCTGAATTTGTTATGCTAAAAAACTGAACTTAAGATGTTAAAATAGTTGTATTTATGATGTTAAAAATTTAGTTATATATTAAATATTTTTTTATAGTTTAGAGGTGTAAGTGTGCCAGTCAATGCTTGGGTAATTGAAACCTCCCAGTAAGAAGGTAGTTGGTTTGGTATTTAATATGTCAATGGTATTGAGGTAATTTCTGTGATCTGTGGATGACTGTTGGGGATCTGTGGATAGCAGTGAAGTATTGCTTGGATTTGTTAATGATGATTTGGACCTGCACAAACCCCATGTTAGAGTTGTGGGTAACTTGATGTGACATAATGGTGTTTCTAACAAATATAGATACTCTTTGCATTTACCCAGGGTTCTGAAAACATGACAGGAGCTAAACACCTGGTAAAGACAGAGTGCTGTCACTGCACTGAAACCATGTATCAGTTACTATACCAATATAGATATGTTCAAAATGCAGGACTGCCTCATGTTCTTGCATATCTTTCTGTTTGGACTCCAAGCATTGAGTAGTGCCTCCATAATGTTGACCAAACTTGAGATTGAATTTTCTATGCAGAAATGTCTTCTAGAGTGGCTCTGCCTAGAAAAGCCATTATGGGGCAGCAAAGGCTTTGGCCAATATGCAAAAGCACTGGTATGACAGGTGTAAATTATCTTGGTGAAACACAAGTCTTACCTACTATATCATCCCAGGCTGATTCATACTGGGTTCCCTCATAATGACACCAACTAGTTATCTAGTTGTTAAATCCAATTATCTTGTATTTGTATTTAGGCATCATTCTAGGTGATGGCTATTCAAGACCAGTGTCCTTCCTGCCTCAAACACATGCAGAATAAGTTCCATAATGTCTCTCTGCATGTAGCACTAGGCAGAGAGCCTCAGGTCATTCTTTTCTACATGGACAACCACTAGGTCATAGTCATAGTCATATTTGTCTGGCTTAAAGGAGACTCGCACCCACAGACTTAAAAAACTTGTTTATTTCATCATGTCAGCAGAACATTTGGACCCTATATACATTTTTTTTATATTTTTCAATGCAATTCCAGTGTCTACATGGTGTCCAGCACCTTGAATTTTTAGTCTACCTCTAGGTATCCTGCAATGCAGTGTTTGGCTTTAAAATATTACATCATAGCCCCTAAGCCCCTGACAATGCATTGACTTTACATGTGTTTTCATGTATACCCCACTTTCTTTTAGTCAGTCAGATTTAATTACCATTTCTTGCTTTTTAATGACTACTTAAAAGACAAACAGGGATAATCACTCAGAATAGCATTCACAGTGCCTGTTACTTCTTTTTCTTTCTAAAGTGGCCAATTTTAATTTCTTTTGTTATGCCTGAGTTGTAGTCCTTAAATTCATCTCCTCTCCCTCCGAACACCCCCCCTTTGTATCTGTCAAAGTGGCAAAGGTAATTTGAAATGTTTGCTGCTGTGATTCAAAGCTCTTAGCAGGAGACAACGCTCATGTACTGTTGCCTTATACTGTCCACTATTGTTGACAAACAATTTGTTACCATTAAGTAGGTAGTAAATACTAAAATTTGAGGACAGAAAGAGGCTATGTGCATCAAAGTACGTAGGTACATGAACTTTGCAGCAAACAGCTCAGATAACCTTTGCCACTTTGACATTTATGAAGGGGGGTACTTAGGGGGTGGGGAGATGAATTTAAGGACTAGCACTCAGGCATAACAAAAGAATCAAAATTGACCACTTTAGAAAGAAAAAGAAGCAATAGGCACTGTGAATGCTATTCTGGGTGATTATCCCTGTTTGTCTTTTAAGTAGTCATTGAAAAGCAAGAACCAGTAATTAAACCTAACTAAAAGCAGGTTATATGTAAACATACATGTAAAGTCAATACATTGACAGGAGCTTAGGGGCTATGTTGTAATATTTTAAAGCCAAACACTGCATTGTAGGATACAAAGAGGTAGACTAAAAATCAAGATGCCAGACCCCATGTAGGCAGACTCTGCAATCACATTTAAAAATATTTAACAAAAGTATATATAGTTCCAAAGTGGTATTAAAATGTAGGAAACATCAAGACATGATGAAATAAACATGTTTTTCAGTCTGTGGGTGTGGTTCTGCTTTAATGGACCTTAGGGTCGTTGTAACATTCCAGATCCTGGCACCAGACAAGCAGCTTACAGTCACCCTGTTCTTTTCCTGTATAGTGAATGTGGATTCTGTATGCCTAACTATAGAGTCACCTATGACTAAAACATTTCCCTGTTTGAAAGCAGACTTAATGAGCCTTACTCGTCTGCACTAAGTACTAGGAAAATTGTTGTAGCCAACACATTACATTGCACATGCACATGCCTGAAAAAAAAAACAAGCTAAATTAAAGTTATGTTAAAATATTAGCATAAAACACAGAATTCATGCTGTCCATTTTATTCATAACTAAATAGTAAACAGATTGTCAACAGTCAACATAACAAGGAAACCAGGTATTGTACCCAAAAAGCATGGCTCATATGGTGACACTCATGTTTACTACAATTAATTTCCCCTTCACACTGTAACTCTCTGAGCTACTGTATATGAGCCAAGAGTTCACACACATAAGCATACACACATACACAACCAGATGTGTGATGGTACACATGAAATATCTACTTGAGACCAAGTTAATGAATACATTCATAATTAATAGTCCAGAAATGAGTCTCGGCTAATTTTGGTCAGAACCATACAGTGCAACCTATTGCAAGTCTCCTCTGCCTTGTGTCAAAGCAGAAAGAGATTTAAAGTATTTCTTTCATATGGATAGAAAGTTATACATTCCTAGGTACTTACTAAGAATGCAGTCCAGTAGACCTTTAAGCAGCCAAAAACAGATTCCCAATTTTTCTCTCACTGATTAAGGGATTTGTTCATGGTCACGAAGAAGGCAAATGAAGGCAGAAAGTTTCAAACTCAGTACCCTTAGAACAGGAAGCAGCCCATTAACAAGTCAAAGATGTCATCCTCTGTACTAACTGCTTGATGAAATAATAACAACCATTGCATTAACAAGGAGTTTTGAAGGCTAGAAACCGTGAATTTCACGCCTGACATTATTTAGTCACTACAGTCTACACCAATTTACCAGAAAGGCATACACTTTTAAAAGGAACAAAATACATCTCCACTTCTTTGTTCAACAATTCTAGACAACATATAAAGCAGGGAAATGTGGAAATCAAGAAAAAGTACAAATGGAAATGTTTATGGAAAAATCAAATATGTCAAGGTTAGATGCAGACGGGTCTTAATTACTAACAGTTAGAATAGGAGGAGATGAGCTAGAAATGGTGATGTATAACTAATCTACAGGAAAGTCTGCAGGAATAGATAGTATTCTTGTGAAAGTTTGGAAGCTACAAGTGAGATAAATACCTGAATACTTTAGTTTAACAGTGGTTTAAAAGGAGAAGTGCCTACATCCTTGAAGAAAGTTGTAGTGGCTGTAATACAAAACGATTGTAAAAACCCATCAAATCCAACTTCATATAGG
Source organism: Protopterus annectens (assembly GCF_019279795.1). Taxonomy (NCBI): domain Eukaryota; kingdom Metazoa; phylum Chordata; order Ceratodontiformes; family Protopteridae; genus Protopterus; species Protopterus annectens. The sequence goes on along the minus strand of NC_056749.1, from coordinate 843,222,913 downwards.
CTCATTTTGATTCTAAACCATGATTATAAAGTGTTGTCTATAATGGCTAAATGAATAGCGAAGGTAATGCCAAAGTTAATAATATAGATCAACATGTTTTTTGGAGGGTGCGGCAAACATTTGACAGCATTAACAGAACGGTGATGATCCAGAGGAAAGCAGACTGTAAGAAAATCCCACTGAGGTTGGTATGTCTTGATAGAGAGAAAGCATTCAACAGAGTAAACTTTTTTTTTTTCCGAGTAGGACAATGGCAGCATTTGCACTCCCTGATAAAATTATAAGGCTGATTAGGAGGATATATGAGGGATCAAAGATGAAAATTAAAGTGTGTTTCTGGGTGGGTGGGCGGTTCCTCTCTGATAAGCTCTGTTTGAGTAAAGGAACTAGGTAGGAAGGTCCTCTTTCCCCTTCATCTGTATTATATTTAGAGCCATTGGCAAACAAAATAAGGGAATCAGAAATTCAAGAATATAACTGGCATAGTAATCAAGAAAAGTTGGCTTTATTTACAGACATTATTTTGTACCTGATAAAAAAGAGTTCCTGAGGCAGTTTCAAGTTTTTCACTATACAGTATTAATGAAGATAAAACAAAGGCTATACTGTAAGCTATGTACCCACACATAAATTGTTTCAGCAATATCCATATTTATGGGACATGATAAAATGAAATACTTAGGAGTATGGATTAAAAAGGATTCTGTTATGGAAGTTAAGGATATGTGGGAAGAGACTAAAAGAAAGATAATACAAAATTTAAAAAACATGGAAGCTGTTTTATGGATATGGATAGCAAGATACAAGCAGTGAACATGTTTTTAATCCCTTTAGTTTTATAGACAGGTCAGGTATATTTTTATCAACTGGGGAGAAGGTGTGGATAACAATTAATAAAGAGTTGAAGGATTTTATCTGAAAGGGGAAGAGGGCAAGAGTCAAGTCGGATAAGTTAATATTTCCAAAGGAATAAGGCAGTTTGGTATTCCCTGACTTGAAGGGGGATTTCAGAGCTACATAGTTAATGCTCCTATACATGGACAAGCCGAAAGCTATAATTCAAAGTAGAAAGGAATAATGATGAAACGAGGAAAGCTCATAAAAAAGGAGAGACTGGAATTATGGATGCAGATCCTTAAGGAGAATAACAAGAGCCATCAAAGTATTGTAAGAATTAAGCCAATGCAAGAATGAAAAAAGGAGATTCTTTCCATAGGGATGACTCCAAACAGGGGTACAGAAAATAGGCAAGAGGGGGTGGGAATTTATTGCAGAAAACTAGGAAAGGAAACAAGGTATTGGGAGCAAATAATTAGAGAAGGAAATGTAATAGAAAGAGAAGAGGCCAGGAATTCATTTGAACTGCAGGCTAGAGATTGCCTTCCCTATCAAGAATTAGCCTCGCATCAGGCTTTGTGCCCACTGAATGGCACACAGCAACAGTTATCCCACTCCACAAAGGGGGAGCCACCACTGATCCTGGGAATAATCAACCTATTAGCCTGATGAGCCTGGTCTGCGAGGCCATGGAACGTATCATCATGGAACTCATAAACAAAGACATTGGTAAACTCCATACTCTGGATCCCACCCAGTTCAGGTTTGTGAAAGGCAGATCATGCCTCCTGAAGCTGATCACCTTCTTTGAGGCAGTCACCAAAGCCGTAGATGAGGTGAAGGTGGTCTACACAGTCTATCTTGACCTCGCCAAGGCTTTCGACACCATCCCCCATTCTGGAATTATAGCTAAACTCACTAAACTAGGTATAAATCCCTACTTCACAAGATGGGTTGCCAAATGGCTCACTGACAGAACCCACACTGTAAAAGTTGCAGACTCCAAATCTGACCTCAAAGCAGTAACAAGTGGAGTGCCACAGGGTTCCGTCCTGGGACCTCTCCTGTTTGGTATCTACTTCTCTGAAGTACAGACTAACACAAAAGGCCTCTGGCTAATGAAGTTCACAGATGACTGCAAACTAGGAGCCATAGTCAAGTCCGCAAATGATGTGGACATCCTACAGAAGGGCCTCACTGAGACAGATGCCTGGTGTCAGAGCCATGGCCTCAAGCTCAATGCCAAAAAGTGCAGTGTCATCTCCTTTGGTAAAAACTCTGTACCCATGAACTACCACATAGGCAGCAATCTACTTAACACCGAAAAATGTGTGATAAGAGACCTTGGGACCCAGGTGGACAGTAGTCTCTCCTTTGATAGTCACATCGCCACAGTAGTCAGGAAGTCCTTCTACGTGGCACATCTCATCATAAAAGGGTTCTCATCCAGGAAAAAAGAGGTCATTGTTCCCCTCTACTTGACATTCATTAGACCCATTATAGAGTACAACGCCCCTTTTGTAATGTACCTCACAAGACATCTGCAGCAGCTGGAAAGGCCACAGAAGTACCTCACAAAGAGGATTACTGGCCTCAAACAAATGCCCTACACGGACCGCCTCAAAAAACGCCAGCTTTAATCCATAGCAAATCGCCTACTCCACGGTGATCTCTGCCTAACATATAAAGCTATGTCAAATCCAGAGCTGCTGGACATGCTACACCTAAAGAAATCCCAATCCCTCTGAGCTACATGCTCTAGGGACCTAAACCTTGTCACCACAATAAACAGGACATGCTGGAGGGATAGATTCCTGTCCCAGAGACTTCCCATACTCTGGAACAGGCTACCCATCTATGTCAAGCAAAGTTCTTCATTAGCACTCTTCAAGAAAAATCTTGATGAGTGGAAGGGAAATAGGAAATACACCCCAGGGATCACTTCTGTGTCTCTGCTCGACAGTGGCACAGGAAAATAACTTTCTTGAGTGGCGTAAGCCAGGAAACCTTGTTGGCTAGGCTTACATAGACCCTTGGGCCGATAGCCTAGTACCTACCTATGAACCTATAAACCTATGATATCAGAGTATAGGCAAAGAGACAGGAATAGGGGGATCTTAACTGAAGGACCAGCACTACTAGAGTTTGTAGCAGAACCTAAAACAGAAGCTGTTATAAAAGAGATAATTATTAGGGCATATCAAATATTGCATGATAACTATAGGAATAAATCAGAAGATGTTAGAAAGGATTGGGAAAAGAGATTGGATAAACAAAGTCTAGGAGATTTAGGATCTTTGCTTGGAAGTGTTTGCATAGGTATTTTTATACCCCAAGCAGACTCCAAAGAATTTTTCCTCATGCAGACTGCAAATGTTGGACTTGTGATGGGAAAGAAAGAGATAATTGGTAACATATTTTTGGGAGTATAATGAGTTGGCATACTTTAAAATTTTCCTGCAGACTATCCTGTCAGAAATACTGAATAAGTACATTGGTGGAAGTAAGGAAATTAATTTTCTGAGTTGTGATACAGAACTAGACATAGTAAGTCCTTGCTGAGTTTAATTCCTGATGGCTGCCTAAGAAGTAGTTACTAGAAAAATGATCTCAAAGTCTTAACCAACTATACTAGAAGTAGTGAATATGGTAGCAGAGATAAGGGAACTGGAAGTGGGATTTCTAGAAAAGTGTAGGAGGAAATTACATAGAAAAAATGGCAATTGTAGGAACAGTACATGCAAGTAATGTTTTGGAGGAGGAATGAGGTTTAAGGGAAGGCAGGAATTGAATGAGGTATGTAACATTCGACTGCCAATGACTGTACAGATTATAAGTTATGTATAATGTTTGTAAATGAAAATATGTTGATATGGTTTACTTTCATTTATATAAATGTATGATTGCCCACGTCATAAGTGATAATGCAATAAACATGTTTCTTATTTAACAAAAAAAAGGAATTCTAGACAAAGCTAAAAATAATGCATGGATAAAGGCTCAAAAAAGGTAAAAATATAACTACTATTTTACATATCTGTTAACCAGGTAACACCACTAAACAAAGTGACCCTTTACAGGGGCAACCCAGATGCACTATCTGTTAATTTGCTCAAACTCACACAAGAAACAAATGAAAGTGGAAGGATTTAAACACTGAACGTTTGACTGCAGGAATCAGTTCACTAATAGTTTAGAGCCTTAAGTGGCAGGTAACTTTAATTCATTTAAAAAGCAACAGAACAGCAAGTGTTGAATGGACATGCATTTTCTGGACAATAAGAATAAGAAATATGAAACTCTAATCCTGTAATCCTCTATGACTTATATGAAAAAAAGTTAGAGGAGCAAAAATCAGAGATCATCATCATCTGCCCCCTTTTTCCTATTTTCCTTACATGGGGTTGGGGTGTTGTATCAAGTGTCACCATGTCTCTCTCAGACCAATGCCACTCTCCCAGCTCCTTCAACAGTCATGCCTGACCTTCACAGGTCATCTCTCACACATTCCTTCCATCTCTTAACTGTACATCCTCATCTCCTCTTGCATTCTTCCTCTTTGTCCCTAATCATCTTCAACAGATTGTCTTATGCTTTTTTGCACATGCTCAAACCACTGTAATCTGTTTTCTTTTACTTTTTCTGCAATTGGATGTCTCTGAACACTTCATCTTCATCACCTCTAACTTCCTCAGCTGCACTTCCTGTACTGCCCAGGTCTCTGCACCATACAGTTCTACTGGTCACACCACTGTTTTGTGTACCTTACTTTTCAACTTCTTTGGCATTTGTCTGTCACACGCTACCCCTGACACTCTGTGCTAGTTGGCTGCAACCCCTCTGATTTTAACTTTGAAATTCTCATTCATACTTCCCTTCTGCTCAACCACCCCTCCCAGATACTTGAAACTGTTACCCTTTTCCACTATTTTATCTTCTATTTCTATTCTCAGCTTTTTCTGATTTCCCCGATTTGGTGCCATTACAACTGTCTTCTCTGTACTCGGCTTCAACCCGTGTACCTTCAGTTTTACATTTGCAGTTTCCATTCTCCTATCCTTTGCTGAAGTTCTTGTTCAGTGTCTGCCTGTAATGCCACATTGCATGCATACAGCAATTTTGTTGACCTGCCCCCTCCAACCTGTTTGCTAATGTAGCCCATCACCAGTATGAATAGCAGTAGGCTGAGAGCTGAACACTGATGCACACCCACTCCCACTGACAACCTGTCTATGCATTTGAACACTGTTTGTACTTGAGTCTTTGGATCCTTTTCTGCAGCCTGCACTAATTCAATTAATGTTTCTGGTACTCTGAACCACCACAGGACTGCTCAAAACAGCTTTCTTGGGACCTTGTCATATGCTTTCTCCAACTCTAAGAATGCTTATTTGGACTCTTTCCTCATCTTTAGCTTCTTCTCAGCGATCTGTCTCACTGTAAACATCTGCTTGGCTGTGCTGCATTCTGAACTGAATCTGAATTCTAGGGTGGGGCTTCTCTTTTTTCATTGTAAGTTGTGTTTGGGGAAGTACAGTATCTGTGTTGTTTTCTTCATTCTAGAGGCTCTGGAAGGAGTGATGCATCTACCTTTAATTTCCTATGGACCTGTGATCAAGTCGCTGCTGGCTTCCCTTATAAAGATTGTCTGATAATCTTTATCTTTCTGTCTTTGTCTTGCAACCTGATAGAGTTTCTCTGTGCCATCTACTGAGTTACTTTTCAGAAGTTGGTAGAGTGCTTCAGATGCCTTGTCCTTTGCTACTGCAACTCCTTTCTTAACCTCTTTGTTAGCCATCCAGTATTACTCCTCAGCGTAGTCCATCTTTCCTATTTTCCACTTTTCCTGCACTCCTTCTTTCTTTATTTTGACAACTTCTTGAACTTCTGCATTTTACCTTCAGCTTTCCTTATCTACTTAATTTCCATACCTAGCTCGGCCAGATATCTGTTCTATCATCGATGCACATGCTGTTTTGAGGTGCTGTCATTCTTCTTCATCTCCACCTATTTCCTCTTCTTTCTGAGGTACTAGAGCCCTAGTAATTCCTTGAACAGTTGCACTTTCTTTTCTAGTCAACCTCCAGATCTTCAACTTAATCTCTGTTGACCTTAGAGTCTTCACTGACCACTGTTTGCAGCTGATTGTGGCAACCAATGTTTTATGGTGCGGGCCAACTGTTTCACTGGGGCTGACTTTACAATTATTAATTCTACCCCAGTTTCTTTTCCTTACAAGGAGGAAGCTACCTGAGTTACATATTGACCAGTCTTGTATATGATCTTGTGACTGTCTCCCTTGCTGAACCATATGTTGGCCACCATTAGACAATTGCCAGAAAGAACTCTAGAATGGACTCTCCTTTCTTCCTGCTGCCCCACCTTTGTGGATGCAGGCAGTCCTCACATCCTGTTCTAGCCATTTGACCCAATATGTGCTTTCAGGTCACCCATTATCAACCCCAATTCATGTCGGCCTGCTTTATTTAGTAAATCCAACAGCTTCAGTCTGAATACACTCTTTTTCCTCAATATCACAAACATGCTGTGGGGCTAGGCTGAGATAATGACTGGTGCCCTATGATTGGAGTCTGATTGGCATGAGTCTGTCACTAATTCTGATAATATCCTTCATTGTCTTCTAAAGCCTCTCCCCTCATCACAATTCCAACATAATTTCTAATCTGTCCTCCAGTCTGGATCAAAAGCTAAGTGGCTTTGCTGCACTGCCCTTCCATTTTGTCTCCTGGATACATAGGATGATCAACCTCCTCCTTACAATCATGTCTTCCACTTCCAAGCTATGTCTTGTCAGTGAACCTACACTGTGTGCAGCAATTTATAATTCATTTTTGGCAGGTTGATTGTTTTTTTGTCCAGCTTTTGATCAGAAGAGCTATCCCAAGTAACCCAAGTTGGGCAAATGGACTGGCCATTAGCTTATTAAGATAATCCAAAACACGACACACGCTGAGAAAATATCACCTTTATGTTCAGTAAAGCTTTCAGGTTACAAGCCCTTTTTCAATACTAATACAGGTTTCATTAAAAAAATACATTTAAATAGGAGCCAAAACTATCACATGACTTGCAGCCTAAATCATGTGACAAACATAATACATAAAACTTCATACTATTAAACATTTCTCAAAAACAATTCTTTGATACATATATCATACATCCAACTCGTATCCTAACTACATATTCATAAACTATATTAATTTAGTTTAAATCAATTTATTTCGCTGTATTTTGGTTAAAATAGGTTTCAATGTGACAGCAGAATTTAAACCTGGTGGGTAATCAGCTGACAATCTTAATATCCACTCATACTCCTTTGTTTCTAAAAGGTTATTAGTATCACCCCCCCCCCCCTACATGATACATAAACCATATCAATCACTTTAAATTTAAATTTATGGTCAAAATTATGTGTGATTATATGTTTATACAAGGCATTCCTATCACTTGCCCTTCTTATTTCAGACTTGTGTTCGATAATACATTCTTTCAATTTCCTAGTGGTTTTACCCACATAGAAAGAGGAACATGAAGTGCATGTTGCCAAATATTCCACATTACTACTAACGCAGGTAGCCATTATATTAAATGTATACTCCCTATGTGTTATAGGGTGTGTAAAAACATTACTATCATTACTATCCATAATATCTGCACAACAACTACAATTCAAACATCTAAATGTACCCTGCTTAGAAAGACTATGCCAAATATTCTTATCTTTAAAGTCTTTATAGCATAGTCTACTCTTTAATGTTCTCATATTTTTATTGTTTATTGTTTCTGCAAATATACAGAAATAGGCTCCGTAAGCCAACCATTGCCTGAAACAATAGGCCTCATTGGAGGATCTACAAGTGACTTATGTATTTTTGGTAAGCCATAAAGTTGAGATATAGTGTGACATGAAACAGTAAAAAAATGGAATAAATCCAAATCTATGTCACCACTAAGTTGCAAATCATAAATCATCATATTTACAGAACTAATATACATGAAGGTGGATAAAATCAGATATGTTACATCATATAATACCATGACGCACTTAGTTAAAAGAATTATTCAAAAATATTGGATAGTACTAATGGTTTCTGAGGAAGTTAAGGTTATTTAGTCACTAGACCATTTTTTTCATATAAAAAGAGAAATGTTTAATAGTATGAAGTTTTATGTATTATGTTTGTCACATGATTTAGGCTGCAAGTCATGTGATAGTTTTGGCTCCTATTTAAATGTATTTTTTTAATAAAACCTGTATTAGTATTGAAAAAGGGCTTGTAACCCGAAAGCTTTACTGAACATAAAGGTGATATTTTCTCAGTGTGTGTCATGTTTTGGATTATCTTATATTGTTTTTTTCAGCAGTTTGTGTTCGTATTCATTAGCTTATTAACCCAGGGCTGCTGGACTTTATGGTGGACATACATTGCCCAACAGGGACATGTACCCCTTTCCCATTATTAGCATGGGTCCGTTGCATAGTTCCACGACCCACTTATCACTGGTAACCATTTTTGGCAACATTAGTCAACATGACTGAATTACCTAGAGTCAATTATTACACCATTGAGTGACTAGCTCTGACATGCATAGTCTGTGATCCATGTTTTCCCATATTGAAGATACTGTGCACCACAGTTGATGCCTAAAACAGTTGATCTATAAAACACTTCCCCCTACAGAGCACCCAGCTAGAGTCTGTGCTGCTGTTCATGACTCCATTCTTGGGGGAGTTTGAGATGAAAACACTCAACATGTTTTTTTTTTTTTGTTTTTTTTGCGAAGAACCCCACAGTGATACATGGAGAACATGCAAACTCCATTCAAGCATTGTCCGGAGGTCAGGATCAAACTTTGTACCTTCTGTATGGGAGATGTAAAGACCTTAACCATTATGGCTTCTGGTTTCTTGGCATAATTCATATAAAAATCAGAGATGTGCAAAATTAGAGATAGATAATAAGTGGACTATTGTCATTAATAAAGTTAAAACAGTAAAAGGTTTTGCATCAACATGCATTTTCTAAACATAAACTATGAAAATCTAATGACTGGCTTATTGACTGGCTATAATCCTCAGTAATGTATCTGAAAATGAAGAAGTTAATTAAGGTCTGGCAGTTGGGGCAGAAGAGTAAGGCTCCAAGCACTTAATGAGCTGCTTCTTGTAGTCAAGGGTGCCGGGTTTTTCTCTTTCAACCTCCATTTGTCCACTGCAAATCACTTAACCAGGCAGTGCTGCAGGGTTGTCCTTGAAAGGTGCAGATATAATATTCCTATTGGCTGGCAATAATTATGAAAACTCTAAATGTCTGGCATTGCAGTAATGCCTTCCTGGTTTACACACACACACACACACACACACACACACACACACACACACACACACACACACACACACACACACACACACACACACACGCACACACACACACCTCTTGTCAAAAGCATCTGACTTACATAGCTGATTCAGAGAAGCCCGCAAAAAGGAATGTGCTAATGTTTACAAAAAAGTCGCAGAAAGTGTACACTAAGAAAATTACTCATCTGGAGTGTTAATGGAAAATTAAAAGCTTACTTCAACTGCAACAGAAGGTGCTGAATGCTTACAGAAAATGCACAGAAAGAAAAGCTAAGAAAACTAAAGGAAAAATAGATGCTTACTACTTCAATTGCAATAGAATCATGGAAAACAAATATGAAATTGCTGCAGTGCTTACCTTGCTCCTTGCTCATAGTAATGGCAGTCACTGCAAATTTGCTAAACTTCACTTGGCAGTTAAAAAATACTGTGGAAAAAGCTCACCTTTTCTAACTCTTATTGGCTCAGTTAATGAGTCAGTGAGAGGCACTTCCTGGAAATTGAGTGGCAGTGGAGCAAGAGGAAATCAGGATGGATGATAGTGCAAATGGGTGCATGGTTGGGTGTGAGACAAATTTTTTTTGTCATGATTGTGGGGCCAACCAGCTAGCCCTGAGCCCTATACAGCTGCCTAGATCACCTTGTTTTAGACTCAGCCCTACCTGCATTACCAAGTTCCATATAAAGGTAGAGCTGTACTGTAGTCCTTGGGAGCCAGAGGGGAGGAGAGCCTAGGATCTCATAATTTGTGGTTTGGCATAAAGTGAACTAACCCTCAAAATCCTGAGGAAATGGCTTGCAGCATTCTGTTTTCAATAATAGATTTAATTCCCAGATGGACTATAACCCCACAAGCCCAGCTATCATTTTAGACTAGAAGAATACAGGTATGATAGCCATGCTCCCCTACAGGTAGAGCACCTGCACTGGAGATAGCCATGGCCATGTAGCTTCACCTGTATGTAGGATATGGATCCTTGTTATCAACATTAGGTCTGACACACAGGTAGAACTGCTGCACCTGAAAACGTCATCCAGACTCAGCTGTCCTGCCAAGTTTGCAGGTAAGTTTGAGCTATGCTCAGAATAGGTAATAATATTCACCAAGATTGAATGTTATATAATTTCAAAACCTGTTCCCACTCTATTGAGACTCCCTTTAATTCAGTACCTCAAGGCATCAAACCACACTCTGTTTGCTCCCCCTTATAATGTCCTCAGAAGGTGCTAGCAAGAAGCAATTGTATAGCTGCTGAGAAAAAAGCCCACTTTTAATGATGAGAGCATCATTTTGTTGAAATAAGTGGACAAATTATTAGTATGTGATCTTTATGTCTAACTTTTAATACATTGCACTGAACAGTCTTCAAAAGGTGGAGGATGGCTCACACTACAGACACATGAATATGCATGTGGGCCCAGAAGCACACCACCTGACACATAAAACCCTTGTATTTACAACTAGGTACTGAAAACAGTCTGACTTCTGACTATGTCCTGTGTTAAATAGCTAGTTCCACCTCCCCAAGAAGCTCATTTGTAAACAGGGCTTTGCTACTGTTCTGACTTCATACATTGGTGAGCCTTAACAATATACTATGCCTAATTATTTCAGTGAGGTGAACCAGATTGCCCTTTTTACAATCAGGCATAGAGCTCTGCCAGCCCTAATTAATATTCTAATGGTGATCTATCTTTTTGAATTAGGAGTGGAGTAACTGCTCAGTTTGAAGTGATATTCCATGAACTAGTACTTTTGGAATCTAGCCCTTTATGGTCAGTTAACACACTTTGTTAAGTTTCTGGTACCATCTGAAACATCAGAAATTTCAAGAAGTGACTTCTCTAACCCATTTTACATAAAGTGTAAATTAATAGCCATGTAGCTTCTCATCAGTGGTTGCATCCACTACACACAATGCAAAAAGAATCAAAACACTTGCTGTTAAGAACTTTGCAGGCAAGTATAAACTGGTATTGCATGCTGAGACCAGAACAATGCATATACACATTGCAGATTATGGTCAATGCAGACTGTTGCTCCAGTGGTAAAAGGGAAGAGACATGATGCTGATACACAGAATAGTGAGATGCAAATAAATCTGTTGGCGATTTTGTTTATATTCATTTTTAAATTGCATAGCAGTCACTTTTTTCATCTGAACACATTGAAGCAGTGCTCATTGATTAAAGTCTTCATACAGGTGTGATGCCTTTGTCCTTTTTTCAGTATCATTTCTTAGGGTTAGTGACAGGTTGCAGTGACTGACATGCTTTATACTGCCTTTATCTTCTTCTTATGCAATTCTGCACTGAATAAATAGTCAATGAGCACAAGGCAATATGTTTATCCTTTGGCACCTGATGTTATGATATGAATTATAGCATAGAAATGAGAGCAGTCTGTACTGTCTAGTATTTACAGAGACAATTTGGATAGGCTCATATTATGCTCATAAATATTTAAACAAGTGGGAATACAGGCGGGGGTGGGGGGGTGACATACAGACAACCGAGAAGGTGATTAGACAAGGTTTTATTAAAAGAAATGCAAAGTGTAATAACAGGTTTAATGTGACAGTTTACTGTCAGACCAGATTTTTTTTCTGCTGAACAGTAGAAGGTTTGTAAACAAGGTCAAACAGTTATCTTCTAATGACGGTTTGGGATAAAAGTAAATAATGTAGTGAAATTATAATGATTACATGATTTTGAATGATTTAGTTTTTCTTGGGTAAACACCTCCCTGATAAAGGCGCACACACACACACACACACACACACACACACACACACACACACACACACACACACACACACACACACACCGAAGTCTATGGTGTATGAGTCTCTACAAAAGAAGACTCAAAAGTCCAGGATTTTATTTTATTTTTTTATTTACTGTTATTTTTTTATTATGTGGTGAGTTCATACCAGTGTGAGAAAAACTGGAATATGAAATTTGAATTGCCTTTCAAAAAAACATTGTATACAAGGTCAACTAGCTCTACTGAGACTGTATCAGATTTTAAAAAGTTCACAAATATTTGTTTATAAGATAAAAAAGGAAAAAGTTGCATTTTATTTGCTTTCACAGTAAATGTGCAATGTTGAAGAAAATATGTTCTGTATAATGTAATTGTACTTGTTGCTGAGTAAATGTACTATCAAGATAAAACTAAAATCTGTTTTCCACAAATGTGCTCACTGTTCCAAAGTCTGATGCTGTTTAGAAGCTCCCACTGAGCTATAGCTCAAAGGATATTTTCTGATTTAATTTCTCCAAGTCTTTTGGGTTTCCAACACAATGATGGGAGTGGACTCCATTCCTAAGTCAAATTATAATTAAAAGTTTGTAAAATTAGTACAATTTCAATCTGTGATGTTACACAGAAGTGCTCTTATCAGCACCCTTAATGTGCCCAGAAATGACTCTGCAATTCATATGGAGTTACATATATCAGTAATATAACTAAATAAGGCTGCACATTCTTTGTTATGAGACCCATTGCTCCTACTACTATTGGAACTGTCTAGGTATCCTTCTTCCACATTGCCCTTGTCTCTACCTGCAAATCTTGGTATTTTATGGCTTTGTGTTTCTCTGTATGTAAGACACTGTAGTCACTGGGTGCAGCAATTTCAATGATCAATGTTACTTTTGTCTTCTTTTCATGGACTACAATATCTGGTTTTCTCACATCTATTTTTGAACTAGGTGATCCCATATCCTTTTCTATAATACTTTGTGGCTCATGTTTCCAATGCTTCTCTTTTTCATTATCATAATGTTTGCATTACCCCTGATGCAGTAGTCTTGCCACATTATTATGCCTTTCAGTATACAGTCCTTCTGCCATCAGTGTATCACAACCAGCAACAAGATGTGTGACTGTTTTTACTTCTGCTTTGCAGAACCTGTTTTTGTCAGTTTCTCCCATGCTAAATGGGCTTTGCAAACAAATGTGTAAGTAGAGAGCTATCCAGGTCCACCAATATAAACCTTTCATCTTTTGGTTTAAATTTATCTCTCCTTAACCATTCCTGCCTCAGATCCTGATCAAGACAAGCTTGTTCCAGGAGGTTTCTGTACTTGAAACTATACTTATGCCTTTTCAACATTTCTTGCCTTTATATGTGACCTTTCTTCTAATATTTTTTTATTTTGTTTATTGTCACATTCAGTTACTGTCTGATTTTTGTCTACTTCTGCTTTGGTTTCCATTCCCAATTGACACCAATATGATTCTGCTAAACTAAACAAGGAACTCATCTTTGACTTGTTTTCTTTATGTTTCAAAACATTCACTATATTTGGATCTGATGAGGTCAGCAGATATGTATGCAGTCCTACAATTGCAGATCAATACATATAATTAATTTTGAGGCGGTCCATACCTCCTTCACAATGAGGAATATGTAATCTTGGTATAACCTGATTTTTATATATCATTGGATAAGCGTGAAGTATTTTTTTGTTTTCATGTCCAGCTGATCCAATACCTTTTGGCACAAGTCAATCACCCAAAACTATAAGTTGGAACAGGAACAACAAATTGGTTTATTGCTTGGACTTTGTTCTAGATGTCAGGACTGTTTTCAGTTTCAATTTTAGTCTTCTAAAATATCCCTTACTGAGTTTTGTTAACATTTGTTCATGTTTTATTGTTGATCTTTTATCAGTTCCCAAATATTTATACACTTCCTCCTGCTCAAGTTCCTTTAGATCACATTCCTGTCCCAGACAGATATTTTTATGCCGTAGCTTTCCTGCTGTAAATGCTACATTTACACATTTATTAAGACCAAAGGACATTTTTATATCATCGGAGAAAGTTTTGACCACTTTTAGTTATGCTTTAAGCTCCTCATCTGATGAGCTACACAGTTTTAAATCATTGACAAAAAGAAGATGAGAAACTTATACACTTTGTTGATTTCTGGGATACAAATTGCAACTGTGACCTAATCTGTTAAGTAAACAGCTGAATGGATTAAGGGCAAGACAAAAGGGCATGGTGACAAAGAATATCCTCATTTGAATTTTTATCCCTGGGCTAATAATTCATGGTCATTGTGATATAATTGATCAATATAGGGTGGATCTTATACATCTCTGAGCACTCCTTTATCCAAGAACGTAGGATGCTGTCAGATTCTTTTTTGAATCTATCTGTACCATACTTGGATTCTTTCTGCTTTTTACAATTCCTCATTGTGACCTTATTTAACAACAAATGACCATTTTTTTTACATTTTACAATTCCCCATTTTGACCTTATTTAACAACAAATGACCCTTTTTTCTACATTTTACAATTCCTCATTGTGACCTTATTTAACAACAAATGATCCTTTTTTTCTGCATTTTACAATTCCTCATTGTGACCTTATTTAACAACAAATGACCCTTTTTTCTACATTTTACAATTCCTCATTGTGACCTTATTTAACAACAAATGATCCTTTTTTCTACATTTTACAATTCCTCATTGTGACCTTATTTAACAACAAATGACCTTTTTTTCTACATTTTACAATTCCTCATTGTGACCTTATTTAACAACAAATGACCCTTTTTTGTACATTTTACAATTCCTTATTGTGACCTTTTTTAACAACAAATGACCCTTTTTTCTACATTTTACAATTCTTCATTGTGACCTTATTTAACAACAAATTACTCTTTTTTCTACATTTTACAATTCCTCATTGTGACCTTATTTAACAACAAATGACCCTTTTTTCTACATTTTACAATTCCTCATTGTGACCTTATTTAACAACAAATGATCCTTTTTTCTACATTTTACAATTCCTCATTGTGACCTTATTTAACAACAAATGACCCTTTTTTCTACATTTTACAATTCCTCATTGTGACCTTATTTAACAACAAATGACCCTATTTTCTACATTTTACAATTCCTCATTGTGACCTTATTTAACAACAAATGATCCTTTTTCTACATTTTATAATTCCTCATTGTGACCTTATTTAACAATCATTGTGACCTTATTTAACAACAAATGGCCTTTTTCTACATTTTACAGTTCCTCACTGTGACCTTTTTAACAACAAATGACCCTTTTTTCTACATTTTACAATTCCTCATTGTGACCTTATTTAACAACAAATGATCCTTTTTTCTACTTTTACAATTCCTCACTGTGACCTTATTAAACAACAAATGATCCTTTTTTTCTACATTTTACAATCATTGTGACCTTATTTAACAACAAATGATCCTTTTTCTACATGAATTTTTGTTACCCTTTTGCTCTGTTGCCATGATTGAGTTTTCTTCTAAATGACTATAAACTCTTCTGGCATCAATTACAGTGAGTAGTTTATACATCATTGGAAGGCAAGTTATTGGTCTATAGTTTTTTGGATGGCTTGCAGGTTTACTCTTTAGGAGGATTACCATTTTTTCTTCTGTTAACCAGGCTGGTGTCTGTTCAGGGTGCGCATATAGGTAGTTCCTTCTCAGGGCAAAATATTCATGTAAAGATGTTAATACCTTTGGCCAGAAGAGAGGTAGTGCATCTGGGCCTGGTGTTTTCCAATTTAAAGCTTTTCTTAATTTTGTTTCAATTTCTCTGGATGTTACGTCATCCCATTTCATATTCTGTACATTTTAACTTCTTACTTTTCCTCTTATATCAGCTTAACATATTTATTATGTTCTAAAGGATCTGCATAGATATTTCTCCAAAATGTGTCTATTTCTTAAAATTTTTGGTGGTGTTTCTAATCCTTTTGGTTTGCTTCCCAGTTCTCTAAAACAAACTTTTTTTGGGTCATCAATAAATTGCTTATTTTGCACTTTCCCTTTATATTTATATTTTTCTGCATGCACTGATATCTTTAGTTTATTATTTGCAGTAGTGTATGACAGAGCAAGGTCTGTTCTCATACTGCACATTGCTTTTATCACATCTATCTTTATAAGTATTTTTGTTGATTTGTTCTCGCTTATATACTCTTCTAATAGTGACACTTATTGTTTTATAGTTTTCTCTATTCAATATTTCCATGATGACATTTGATTTCTTCCCTGTCTTTCCTTTTTGCCCTATATTTTTGTAGTAAGACTTTCCACCAGATTTACTATTCCTCCTAGCTTAGTCCTGCACGGAGGCGGCCATTTTGGAGCAGGACGGCAGCGCATCATACATAATAATGAGGCGCGCTGCCTGAGCTCCTAGGCTTACATGGAGTGTGTAAGAGTGCAGGGGGCGTGGTTGAGAGAAGAGCTCTCAGAATACACATGCCCCTGCAATGAAGAACAGCGGAAAGGGGTATGAAATGAGCGAGACAGCTCATAGATGACCGCATATCCCCACCAACAGTCCCCCTTGTGTACAACAGCAACAGTATACACACATAAAATGAAGAAACCCTTTATTTATTTTAAAAATCTGATTAAAGCTAACTGGAGATGCGCGGGTGTGCCCATCGCTTAGCTACGGTTAACGCAGCTTAAATGGCTGAAGAGGATAACAAGGAAGATATATGCAAATGAAACAGCATAGCAATAATCTAGTGGGCAGAGCATTTGTCTTATAAGCAGGCATTCCCGGTTCGAGTCCCACTGAAGCACATTCCATTTTCCATGGCAAGGCAAGTTATGACTAATATTTATTTTGTATAACCCACTAAATAACATATTTTCATGAACTGGAGTACTGCAATAAATGCACGTGAGGTGTCAGTGTCATAATGAATAAGGCACTAGTAAACAGGTTTAAGCACAAATAAGCAGTAGTAAACATATTTAAGCACTAGTAAGCAAGCATAAGCCTGTTTATGTAGCGGTAAGCAGTGCCTACACTGTTTAAGCAATTCAGAAGCTAATAGAGTATAAAAAACTGTAACCGGAAGTTAGCAGTGCTTACCTCTGCGCAAACCCACAGAAACCCACTTACAACTGCTTTAAAGTGCCTTAATCACTCTGTATCCAATGGCCCGTGTTCTGCCCAGGAAGAAAATAAAAAGCCTCTGCAAGGCTCAAACCCAGGACCCTGCACACCATAGACAAAATGATTTACCACTAAGCCATACCAGACATACATAACTGTGATGTTTTCAAAAACATATCATCCAGCCTAGTCAAGCAACAGTACAGAGAATGTACTCCAACATTTAGATGTATGTGTGTGTGTAAATATATTAATATCTAAACAGATACGACATATCTATATATGTAGATATATATATATATATATATATATATATATATATATATATATATATATATATATATATATATATATATATATATATATATATAAATATAGGCATATATATAATTATATATGAACATATATAGATGCAAATGCCTACATTGACACATATATGTGTTTACACAAATATGTCTACATATACACAGCAAGTTACATATATGTAAGCAGGTATATATCTATGTAGGTGTATACGGACATAGTTATATATATATATATATATATATATATATATATATATATATATATATATATATGTAAGAAGATATATATATCTATATAGGTATATATGGCCATACATCTGTAGATAACAATGGTAAATTAACTAAAACATCTGTGTCCACATGCACCATTAATGGGGTTGAGAGGCCTCAAACAATATACGTTTTGTACGAATAGGTATACCCCCCCCCACAGCCAAACACGTCCGCCCTGCAATAGACTACCAAGTGTTGCAGATCCCATAACCAGGACTTGACACAACATGGGCACAAGATGTTAACAGTACTACATCCCACCTGTATGATGTCAGGCTGGTATTGGTAACATATCATGCAGTACAGTCTGGCTCCCATAGGAAATTTAAAATGTGGAAGCTATCAACATCCCCAGGATACATATACACAGACACATATATGCAGATACAGATATATATATATATATATATATATATATATATATATATATATATATAAATGTGACTACACATACACACGTAGAGATATGTACAGTAAGATACATATGTAGAAGGTTCACACAATATGCAACAGCCACTATGCCTACAGTTAACACCTTAACAACTGGACACTGTATGGGCCACCCATATAAATGACAATCATTGCCTGCAACATATACCCACAGAGAGGTCATAGGATAAAATACCACACACAGGTTTGCAGAAATGGAAAACCATTATTTGTGTACTATTACAGTTTTATATGCCATGTCATACACCTGTTCAGACACTGACATCCATATAAACAGAGTAATGTAGCTGTGAAACAGTTATACTAATACAGTAGTCTGGAAAGTTTCACAACTGTTGCTGTCCAAGCCAAGCCTTTCAAATTGTGCAATAGTACAGACAGACGAGGCCACAGGATAGCAAACAATCAACAGTAAGTAATACAGGTGTATAGTTCAGCAGCCTCTATCTACACTCTGTACAAAATCATTAGGTGGTAAATACTTCAATTGACCAAATGGGATGTAACTGTTACATAACAAGGCATAACTGACACCATCACAAGCACAATGACAATCAGAACAGTCTGTATGGCAGGAGGCCTGCATTAACCCAATTTATGTAAGTAATGTAAATATAGGTGAATTGTATGGTACTGTACATCCAGATACCTTAAGGAAGCTCACCCCTGATACCCCCACATTTTGTAACAGCCTAGGTTATTTATGGTGCATCCCCTCCAGACTCAATAATACAGGGCCATATACCACTGTTACATACACTGACCTCTGGAGTGCATAAGGGCATATGTATTGTGTAGGTGAAGCATACACATATATGGCCCCAGCTCCACCGTATGTGTGGGGGATACGACAGCAGTGGACTGATGGCAGCAATTGCAGCATGATATACTTACAGCCCACTACAGAAAACCCCCTGACAGCATGTCATATATGCAAAGCTTGGTATGTAGGTGGTGGACAGAGACTGAAACATAGGCCCGTATGTGAAAAACTGTTGCCATACACTAAGCAGGTCATTGGTGTTACAGGATAATCTGCAACATACCCTTTGTCAGGGAATTGAGGTTATAAACATAACTGGATGTAGCCATGTACTGATAGCACTCAACACACAAACTGCCAGTGAAATATCTGACACAGAACCTGTGTGATGGACAGACAAAACATGATAGGCTCACCTCTAGCCACCAAGAGGATAGGCCCACAGTTGAGAGCTATGCAGACAGACTGCATTCCAAGGTAAACTAGTATGTACCACACACCCTATGATACCAGTACTATACAAAGCATAACACAACTCTACTCACACTCTGTCTGTAGTTCTGGAACCTCCTACAAATATGTAGCTGGCCTGAGTGTGCCAGTTTTCCTGTAAGAAGTATTGCTACCTGCTGTCTGTAACACTGATTCCTGCACACAAGAAGGATATCCATCACACAGGAAAGGTAAAGGGACCACACCCACATGATGTAGGGATTTATAGTAGGTGGTTGTCATGACAGTGGTAATTGGAAGTACTACACAGCATGCCATGTATGTGTTCCTTAGTCCATGACATGGATGGTGTCTGTGACATGCACACCTCCCACGTGCATGTACAGTGACATGTGGAACTGTACCTGGGGTGTCTGGCCCATGTTGTGTACACAGATTATCATCAGATGTGCCAGTCCTGGCCTCATGTGGTGGGAACTGGTAAAGGACAGCAGGTTTACCCTGCACCTACATTGATAGCATGCTAATGGCATTCCCTGGGGTCAGTGGCATCTGTCCATACAATGCATGTTTTCAGGCATGGTATGTCCTTTGTGGGTCACATTTGATGGCACCACAGGTGTTGCAGGTGTCCAGTGGGGAACATGGGGAAGGTGCATTATCTGCATGTACGTGCCTATTGGACAGATGGACAGGGTGCCATGCCTTCTGTAGGCCACTGCAATCACTCCATAGTTACTATCAGTGGGCAATCTGCAGTGTGCTACCAACATAGCAGCTGTTGCCTAGGCAAGTGTGTGTGTGTGTGTATGAGACATGGGTTGAGAGCGTTCTCTGGTTAATATTAGGGTTGCTAACTTTGTTTGCCTGGCCTTGATGTCACATGTATGGGTATGGATTTGCACCCCAGCATCTCAGCTATTTCACATCTGTTATCCCTGTACCATGGACATTGTGAGATATACTAGGGCCACCATATAAGAAATTTGCAAAACCCACTCAACATTGGGCCCAGTTGTTACACACTCACATCCACATCCACACCGGATACGAGTTACAAACACAGACACACACATACACACACACACACACACACACACACACACACACACACACACACACACACACACGCACACACATACACCTATCATGTATGGGATTAGAACTCCTACCTAACTAGTTTATTACACTACAGCACTATGCAGTTATTGTATGCGCCATGGAGATTACTGGAGTATTTCTTCCTCAAAGGTGTATTTCACATTGGATGACATCAGCAGGATTGCCAAAGTAGGGCATTCAAACTGTAGTGAGTGTGGCTAGGCTAAAATGCATTGTTCCCTACAAAGACATTGACACACACAAAACATCCACAACTGACATGTGTGGGTATAGAACCCCTAACAGAGGTCTATATCACACGACAGAATGAAGCTGTTATAGGATGCACCATGGGGATTACTGGAAAACTCCTTTCCCAAAGGTGTTTTTCACAGTGAATGACATCAGCAGGATTGCCAAAGTAGAGCATTTGAAATGTACTGAGGGTGACTAGCCTAAAGTGCACTGCTCCCTACACAGACATTGAAACACGCACAAAGCATCCAGAACTGCCATGGGTGGGAATAGAACCCTACGAGATTTCTATATCATACTATAGCAATACACAGTTATGGCATGCACCATGGAGATTACTGGGCTACATCCTTCCCAGAGGTGTATTTATAGGTGGATGACATCAGCAGCCTTACCAAAGTAGAGCACTCGAATTGTATGGAGTGTGACTACCATAAAAAGCATTGCTCTCTCATAGACAGAGTCAGACACACACAGACAGACACACACACACAAACACACACATAGACACGTGCACACTTACCAAATCTGAGATTTGAACTCATACCTAACTAATTTATCATACTACAGCAGTACACAGTTATAGGATGTGCTACGGAGATTACTGGGCTGCAACCTTCCCAGAGGTATATTTCTAGGTGAATGACATTAGCAGCCTTGCCAAAGTAGAGCATTTGAATTGTAGGGAGTGTGACTACCCTAAAAAGCAAAAGCAGTGCTCTCTACACAGACACACACACACACACACACACACACACACACACACACACACACACACACATCACACTCACTTGCCAAGTCTGGGATTAGAACTCCTACCTAGCTATTTTATCACACTACAGCAGTACGCAGTTATGGCACGTGCTACAGAGATTACTGGGCTGCAACCTCCCAGAGATGTATTCCTAGGTGGTTGACATCAGCAGCCTTACCAAAGTAGAGCATTTCAATTGTAGGGAGTGTGACTTCCCTAAAAAGCATTGCTGTCTACACAGACACACACACACACACACACACACACACACACACACACACACACACACACACACACACACACACACAGTTGCCATGTCTGGGATTGGAACACTTAACTAACTAGTTTATCACACTACAGCAGTACAGTTATGAGACACGCCACAGAGAATACTGGGCTACAACTCTCCCAAAGGTGTATTTCACAGTGGATGACCTCAGCAGGCTTGTCATAGTAGGGATATGGGGAGGGCAGTGTGTGTGTATGGGCCATAATCCATTCATCTAGAGGTTGACATGCCACATGCGGGCACACACAGGGTCATATTTCACAAGTACATGTATACAGCTGCTAGATGACTACTTCCTTGTACAGTCGTGCTGCACAGCTAGCATGTGCACCACATAGTCTGTAATGCTGACAGATACCGTTGGCTAGTATCTGCATTGAGTGACATCTGAACCTCATGTGGTTGTGGCCCTTTGGCTGTGTGTTGGTTGAGACAGGCCTAATCGCTCCTTGTCACAGTCACCCTCTTCCACACATCTATGTATGTCTACCTTTGACTTATTATAGTGTGTTGTCCTTACATATATGTCTGTATTCCTATCCACTGCACGTGCAAAGCATTAGTGGTGCATAGTGAGGAGTGTCTGCACTAACATCTGTGACTGCCAGATATGTCTGGTCAACTGGTGTTTGCAGACATGGCCTTCATGTGTTTATGTGTGTGAGCATGCCCAGTATGCCCATCTGTATTGAATGTGTGTATCGAGTCTAGGTAGTTTGTACTGCAGTGCTGACCTTTGTGTTGTACACCTACAGGTAGCATGCTGTTTCTGCAGAGTATCCGTTGATCACTTGGCATTGACTGTTACCACATTTCTGCATAGGATGGGGGGCACACCTGACTATTTCTACAATTCTACACAGGATTGGGGTGAGCACACCTGACTGTTATTACATTAATACGTAGGATGGGGGGGGGGGTCACACCTGACTATTTCTACATTTCTACACAGGATTGGGGTGGGCACTCCTGACTGTTATTACATTTCTAAAGAGGATTGGGAGGGCACACCTGACTGTTATTACATTGCTATGTAGGATGGGGGGCACACCTGACTATTTCTACATTTCTACACAGGATCGGGGGGCACACCTGACTGTTATTACATTACTATGTAGGATGAGGGGCACACCTGACACTTGTACACATTTGCTATGACTGTAGTGGTATGTCAAATACTCCATTTCATGCTGTATTCGTACCTATCATGCTGACTGGAGGCATACAAGTGTACTACAGATCTTAGCTTTGGTTGTCCTACATATTAGTGTCTGACTTCCTACCCTTCAGAACAAACATCCCACTGCCTGACCTGCTGTAGTCTGTCTGTGTAGGCCTGGGGGGGAGGTTACCCATAGCCATCATTCAGAAGCCATAGCACAGGCTCTGTTTGGGTTTGTCTACACCTATCCTGCTGGATGAGACTGTTGTTGGGTATGTGAACCTCCCTGACTGGCATGTATGAGTCATATGGACACACATCACCCAGCACATTTCCTGCAGTGGGTTTTGTCACTCTATGTAGTGCTGGCTTCTATGGTGACTCCAGTATGTGTTACAGATGTCATGGTGTCACTATGGGTGTCTACTTTCTGCTGCCATAACATTCAGCCAACCAATTCCCTTGCATGCTCACATCCATACCATAGATACAGGTAACAACACATTCTACTCCATTTGGCAATTGGTAGGTTGATTGACTTACCTTGTGGGTGTGCCAGGATTGTGGATGGTGCTGGAGGGCTGCCTATGTCAGATATACATAGTACACTCTCTATACATGGTTGAGCACAGGTAGTGTCATGTTTGGCATCCCTTTTACTGTATGTGCGAGTTAGAGAGAGGTGTCATTCCCTGGGTTCCTACTGTGTCAGTGTATGTGCTTATGGGTTGTCTCTTTGGCATGGCCTCGGCATACTGGGCACACCTCCATCTGCCTACTGGGGCAGGGTCAGGTTGTTCCTCCTCCGAGTCATTCTGTGCCTCTCCAGGCCTTGATATTGGTGAGGGGCTGTGTGGCCCTGCCCCATGCTGTTCCTGCTGCAGCTGCTTCCACAGGATCATACTGTGTAGCATGGCACATACCATAACAATGTTGGTGCATGTAGCTGGTGAGTACTGCAAGGCTCCACTGGATGTGTCCAGACACTGGAACTGTGACCTGAGCATCCCAAACATCCCAAACACATGCTCTATTATAACTCTGGTCTGTGCATGTGCCTCTTTATGACATTCTTGTTCAGGTGTGTCTGCATTTCTGATGGGTGTCATCAGTCATGGCTACAGTGTGTAACCAGCATCCCCCACTAGGTGACCAGAGGGGATGTCCCCATTGGCAAATCACTGGTACAGCTGCATCAGATGCCAAATGTGGTAATCGTGATAGCTTCCAGGGAAGCCAGCATACAGATTCATTATAATGCCCTGAGCATCACAGACAACCTGGCAGCTGATGGAGGGGATGCCCCTGTGGTTGATGTAGGCCCTACCCTGATCATGGGGTGGTGCTTTGATGCATATGTGCGTGCAGTCTATAGCACCCAATACCTCAGGGTATTCTGCTATTTGGTGGAAGAGACGCATATTGCTGGCCAACACCTCACAGGTGTTGAGGAAATATATGTGCTCACTGGCATGTGCTGACATGGCATCCAGGAACTGGTGGAATACTTTGGATGCTGATGCCTGTGAAATCCCCATGATATCTGCAGTTGAGCTTTGGGAGATACCTGTGGCTAGTATTCCTAGGCCTACACATAGCTTGGTATAGGTTCATAGGTTCATAGGTTGGTACTAGGCTATCAGCCCTAGGGCCTATACAAGCCTAGCCATAACAATTCCCTGGCTATTTCTTCCCACATTATTTACTTTCCTGGACCCCTGTCTAGCAGGGCGACTGACGTGATCCCTGGGGTGAATTTCCTTTCTCCCATCCAATCGTCAAGGTTCCTCTTGAAGAGGTCCAAAGAGGCACTCTGCTTGACATGTATGGGCAATCTATTCCAGAGTCTGGGGAGTCTCTTGGTCAGGAACCTATCCCTCCAGCATGTTTTGTTTATTGTGATGACAAGGTTTAGATCCCTGGAGCGTGTAGCTCTGAGGGATTGGGATTTCTTTAAGTGTAGCAAGTCCAACAGCTCAGGGTTTGACATGGCCTTCTATGTTAAGCAGAGATCGCCTCTGAGTAGACGATATGTGACAGAGTATAGCTGGAGTTTTTTAAGGCGGTCAGCGTAGGGCATCTGCTTTAGGCCTGTGATTCTTTTAGTGAGGTATTTCTGAGGCCTTTCCAGTTGTTGCAGATGTCTTGAGAGGTACATACCAAATGGGGCATTGTATTCTATAATGGGTCTAATGAGGGATGAGTACAGTGGGACAATGACCTCCTTTTTTCTGGATGAAAAGCCCTTCGTGATGAGGTGTGCCACATAGAAGGATTTCCTGACTGTTGTGGCGATGTGGTTATTGAAGGTGAGACCACTGCCCACCTGTGTCCCTAAGTCTCTTATCACACTTTCTGTGTTTAGTGTACTGCCACCTATATGGTAATTCATGGATACATGTTTTTCCCAAAGGGGATAACAATACATTTCTTGGCATTGAGCTTGAGCCCATGGCTCTGGCACCAAGCATCTGTTTCAGTAAGGCCCTTTGTAGAGTATCCACATCATTTGGGGATTCAATAATGGCTCCCAGTTTGCAGTCATCTGCAAACTTTGTTAGCCAGAGTCCCTTAGTGTTGACCTGTACTTCAGAGAAGTAGATGCCAAACAAGAGGCCCCAGGACTGAACCCACTCCACTTGTCACTTGTCTGGAGCTGGATTTGGAGTTGGCTACTTTTACAGTGTGGGTTCTATCAGTAAGCCATTTAGCAACCCATTGGGTGACATAGGGATTAATGCCCAACTTAGTAAGTTTATCTATGATTCCAGAGTGGGGATGGTGTCAAAGGCCTTGGCAAGGTCTAGATAGGCTGTGTGGACCACCTTACCCTTGTCCATGGCTCTGGAGACTGATTCAAAGAAGTCAATCAGGTTCAGGAGACAAGATCGGCCCTTCACAAACCCAAACTGGGTGGGGTCCAGTGTTTGAAGGTTGCCAATGTCTTTGTTTATAAGTTCCATGATAATACGCTCCATGGCCTTGCAGATAAGGCTTGTCAGACTGATGGGACGGTAGTTTCCGGGATCCAAGGTGGATCCCCTTGTGGATTGGGATAACTGTAGCTCTGCGCCACTCAGTGGGCACGAAACCTGAGGTGAGGCTATGATTAAACATGACACTTAGGTGAGGTGCCAGTTCATATTGTAGTTCATGTAGTACACAGCCGGGATGTCATCTGGTCCCATGGATGCTGTATTCTTGGCTTTAGAGAGTGCGTTTTGTACCTGTGTGGCCGTTATTACTGGAATTTTGCAATCTTCTGGTATTGAGATGGGCCATTTAGGGGGTGAGAGGGGCATGAAGTTGGCACTGAATTGATCTGCCAGGATATTGGCAATATCCTTTGGATCAGTATATTTAATGCCATTCTGTTTTAGCTCAATCTGAGCATTGCCATTTAGATTCTTGACATAGTTATAGAATGCTTTGTGGTTGTCTTTGGAATCTTTGGCAATTTTATTTTAACTAGCTTTGGAGGATTTTATGAGGCATCTCAGTTTCTTACTGCCGCCAGTAAGGGAGCTTTTTGCATCCTGGGATTTTCCTCTTTTCTGCAAAAGTTTCTTCCTTTTGTTGTAAAGTTTGTTTATGGCAGGGGACCACCAGATTGGCTTCCTTTTTTGGATGAGAGCATTTTGGTTCTATTTGGGATGGCACGATTCATGCATGCGTGGATGTGCTCACAGTGCCTTAGTGTAGGAGTCAGCCGTTGAACTTTCAGTTCCGTCTGCATGGGTGTTATGAAGTTTGTCACTTCTGACTTGAGTAGCATGAAGTTGGCTTTGGAGAAGTTTTTTATGGTGGTTTCTTTACTGGGGGGTGGGGGTGGGATGTGGATGTTAGGGTGATTAGCTTATGGTCAGACCTGACTAACGAGGGGGTGACCATAGGTATGGAGCATTGATTTCCCATGTTGGTAATGACCAGGTCTAGGATATTGGAGCCCCTGGTGGGACTATGGATTAGTTGATCCAGGACATTGGAATTTATGAATTCCAAGAACTGTTGCGCAAAGGTATTGGGACATGAGTAGTTTTCCCAGTTAATGGCAGGGTAGTTAAAATCACCCAGTATTAGGGTGTTTGGTTCTATCTTAATATTTTCCAGTATGTTTAGAAAGGTGTAGTGTGAATCTTGGGGTATGGTGGGGGATCTGTAGCAAGCTACAATTTGGATTGCAGTCTTACCTAGTGTTAGTTGCACTTGGAGAATTTCAGACACATTGTGTTGGCCAACTAGCCTGGTGGTGTGAATATCCTTGGTGAATATTGACACTCCTCCACCTTTAGTGTTTCGGTCCTGGTTTGATGGCCAAAAAGTGTGGTAAGAGTTGTAGCCTGGTATTGCAGGGGTGCTCTCTGGAGCCTTGAACCAGGTCTCAGTTACTGCACAGATATTGATGTTCTCCATTTTTAGGAGTACCTCGAGAGAGTGCATTTTGAGGTTTAGACTTCTAGCATTGAGTAGCATTACCTTCAGATTTTGCATGCTTGTACCTGTTACGGTGGTGGTTTTGTCCTTTGAAGTTTGCCTAAAAAAGGCACTATAGGGGTGGCAAGAGCCTTAGCCAGTAACCTGAATCCCAGGCGACAGGTGCAGACCATCTCTGGCAAAGCATCGTGGTCTGTCAATCATGTCATCCCAGGCAGACAGATACTGGATCCTTTGAATGACACCATAAGCTTAGCCAATTGTTGAAGTCAATCATTTTATCCTTATATTGTGGTATCATTCTGGGCGAAGGCAGGATGCTACTCAGGGCTAGGGTCATACCTGCCTGGGCCACATGATCCGAGAGCTCTTCCATGTCTCTTTTCATGTAGTCCAGGCTCAAGTCATTCACTCCAACATGGACAATGACAGAGTCATATTTGTACTTGTTGTGGAGTGACTTGACTGCATGCGTTATGTGGCGGATCCTGGCACCCGACAGGCAGCTGACTGTAATTTTCTCCTTATTCAACCTGGTGAGAGGGACATCAGTGTGCCGGACTATAGAGTCACCTATGACTAAAGTGTTAGGTACATTGTCTTGCCTTAGGGGCTGTTGCTGGGTGGCACACTGGTGTTGTGAACTATGTGACACGTTGCTTGTGATTGGTGTTTGTTTGCATTTCAGCTTCAGAGGTCTTTGTTGCTTGGGCAGGTTACAGTTAAGGGCCTCTGCATATGTGGATTTAGTGTTGCTATATGTGGGTGTTGGTGGTGCGGGTTTAGAAGGGCTATGTGTTGCTTGAGATGTAGTGTGGGTGTTAACCTTCTCCTCTTGACTGTTTAGCACAATCTTGGGTGGAGAGAGCTTTGCTTCCATTTTGGCTATGTAAGTGCATCTCTCACAGGTTGTAGTGTTGGGTGGTAGGAGAAGAGGGTTGTCTCTGTACATGAGGCAATTGCTGCATTGCCCCAGTATGCCCAGATTCACCAGGTGGACAGGAGAAATCACCGGAAGCTGACCCTTGGACATGCTTGGTTTGGGGCTTTTTTTTTTTCTTTGTAAAGTATAGGGGCTGTTTACTTAGCAAGATACTTTGCAATTATAGGCTGTTTAGTGCCTACTATTAATTTCTCCTTGTAAACAAGGAGAGTACAGTGTTTGTATGAGTTTAAGACGTCCTAGTGCTTTCCAGCAGGTATTAGAGAAAGTGCTAGTCACAGGGATGCTTAAAGGTAAGATTGAAAAGAATGCACTGCAGTGTGCACTAGAGAAGTTAGATGTGAAAGTAGGTAACTTGAGTTACCTGTTTAAAAAGTTAAGGTTTAGTGGAGAGTTACTATTTTTAAAACAGCAAGATGGATTGAAAGGGGTGGTCACTTTTATATTTTGGTACTATGAAATACTGTAGGATGGCCAATAAATTTAAATAATTGAAGGGGTGGGATTTCAAAAATGATGATTTTGTGATTACTCACATAAGCCAGTGAAAGTAGAGAAAAATAAGATATATGGTCAGATTAACATAAGAGGCGTGCAACTAGAAAGACAGTGGTATTTAACAAGACAACTTAAATGGGTGGGAGGACGGGAAAAAATTCTGCCTGACTCAGAACAGAGAGAGCTGTGGTCTCTTTTGAAGTTTTAATATGCTGTTAAAAACAGAATGCAAGCAAAACACAAAGTAAAGAAAACAAACTACAGTATTCAAAATATAGAAAGGCAATACAGTAATACAAAAAAATAACAGCAAACTAACCTTTCCTTCACAGCAAAGTGTAGCAGAGTCTGGATGAGCCTTTCTGGTAAAGCATCCACTGGGATCGGTTCCTCTTGGTCAGTTTGGTGTGTCAGGTGTGTCTGGCACAGCTCAAGAATTTGCTGTAAGACGTCCCTGTCTACCCTATAGCGCTCCACTATCTCCAGCTCATGTAGCCCCTGGTAGGTTACCTTGGGTCTGTACACTCTTCTCCGCCTCATCAGTTGATCGGCAGTATTCACATCCTCACTACCCTCAGCCTCTTGCACATGCTGTTCTATGTTGCCTGCTGCAGCCCCTCTTATTTTGTAGGTTTGTTTGTGAAAAAGTTCCCCGCTTGTATACGCCGGTGGTGTAGAGTGTGGGAAAAACCAGAGGGGAAGGTGTTTGCATAGTTTATAGTGGTGTTCTGGGCTGGGCTGGTCTGCTGCCTGTGTAACTGGCTGATTCTGATACATTTCACTTGCAGCTATGCTAGTTCACTTTGATTACCTTCCTACTGCTGTTTTCCCTTCCCATTGCCTTCCTGTTTAAGCTCAGGGGTGCGCTGCACAAACAGAGTGCTCAAATGTGCACAGTGCTGCTATTTCCTGGTTTAACTTTTTTCTTCTTCCTTTAAAACCCGGTGCATGGTGCGAGCACCCACTTAGGCAATGTAAAGTGTCCTAGGCAGATTCAGACACACCCCCTAGCTTAGCTGTGCTAGGCTAGGAGCAAACCCGAGCCACAGGGCTCCGATCCGCTTACAGTATGCCTGACACCCCCCCCCCATGATGTCAGCTAACTCCTGGGCTTGCGCCAAGCTATTCCTACTCTTACACTATTGGGACCTGACTAGCATGCTGGGGAAAACTGGGATTCACTATCCTTCCCCTCATAGGATTGCCTGCTAATGCATAGTTACGTGTCTCACACTGAGCCTCCCCCCTTAGCAACCACTACTCACTGCCCATGTTGTCTTCTGCCTGCCATTGATTTGCATGGCAGAATAGTGATTTTAGTTAGAATGCTTAATTTAGGTTTATTTTGTTACCCCCCCCCCATGATCCCATTTGCATGCTGCTGCCCTACGCTTAAACAGCTGAGATCGACAAAAAAACATAAACGTTTATTTCTTTCTTTTTTTGGCTGTTTGTAATGCCAATGGCCTTATACTTGGCCATTGGCATGCCTACTAACTGATATGCAGCTTTTATTTGGAGCTGTCACAGCTCTGTTTTGGATTTTGCTGAAATGTACTCTGTTACTGAAGATTGCACTAGTCCTGCACAGCCGGTTGCAAGCTTCCTGGATCACAAATTCACCTCATTTGCATGGATTTCTCCTGCAAATGGGGTGATTTGCATACAAGGGCTTAGTCCATGCAGGACTAGTGCAGGGGCACTTGTGCACGCCCCTGCAGGCTGTTCCTGGATTGCACGGCAGACATATTGCCTGCTAGAGCTCCTGCACTGATCCTGCACGCCATGCAAGGCATAGAGAATCTGGGTGTTTATCTGTTATTAATTTAGCTACATAGTAATATAACCTATTTACTTCTGTCATGTCACATGAATTTCTGTTAATAGTCTTGATTACTGGGTTCATTTGTTTTTTCAGACTCCTAACATTTTGGAAAACAACAACAAATAAACTCCAACTCTATCAAATAAACAAAATAAATCTACAAGTCACTCCAAAAGCACTATGATTTTATTAGCACAACTGGTAACTTGGCTATTTATCTTCTCATTATATGACATTATAATATTTGTTGCTTGCCCTTATACAGGAAATACCCAGTTAATCACGCAATTAAACAATTAAATAATAAAAACAATTAAATTATTTATTACTTAAATATTTAATAACTTAATTATTTACATAGTATACCATTAATTTTAAATGCAATATTTCAAATAACATACACTTAAATACATACATCAACTTCCTGATTTAAAACTCTAGGGCATAATGTCCTATAGTTCAAAATCATTTTCATTTTTAATTACCTTCATCTATTTTTAAAAAAAAATCACCTCCCCTAGGAAGAAAAGGATGTGCTAATCCACTGAAAAAGAACCACAAATCTAGCACCTGATGTCTCATTACAAATTGTTCTTCCTCAAGAGTTTTTATATTTTTTTATTCCTAATATCATCTAACTGTTTCAAAATTCAAACTTTTACTCTCCTTTCCATCTGTCCTATATATCAAGCAGGATGCTAACACCCACACTCGATAATATGTACCACCCGCATGGGCTCACAACTAAACTTACTTAAGTATGTCCCAAAGTTACAAATCTCAGTGGGAGAAAGTTTATTTCTAATGGTAAGTTTAGTTGTGAGCCCATCGGAGTGGTATATATTATTGGGAGTGGGTATCAGCATCCTGCTTGATATGTGGCTGTGGGTCAGACAAAATGGAGAGTAAGAGTTTGAATTTTGGAACACTTGGATGATATTAGGAATAAAAATATGAAGTCCAGTGGCAGAACCTTTTTGTAATGAAACAACAAGGACTAGATTATGGGTTCTTTTTCAGTGTATTGGCACAACTTTTTCTCCCTAAGGGAGGCGATTTTTTTAAATAAATTAAGGGAAGTAGAAATGAAAATAATTTTGAACTGTAGGCCTTTATGCCCTAGGGGTTTAAATAAGAAGTTAATTTATATATTTGAGTATAAGTTATTTGAAATGTATTTAAAATAAATATTATATTAAGTCAATAATTTATTAAATCTTTAAGTAATAAATATTTTAATTGTTTCAATTGTTTAATTGTGTGCTTAACTGGGCTTTTCCTGTATAAAAACAAGCAAGAAATGTCATGATGTCATATCCTGTGAAACCAAGTAGCCAAGGTATCAGATGTGGTAATGAAATCCAGGTGTTTGTGAAGCGACTTGTGGATTTGTTTTGTTTTTTGACTGAGATGGAATTTATTTGTTGGCATTTTGTGATGGTTGATGATTCAGATGTCATTATCCTAAGGATACTTTCAAACCCCAGTTACTCAAGAGCAATTAGTTTTTGCCAATATGCTGCAGGAAAGAGAGGAGAAACTGGCAGTTAATGATCCTTGGTTAGTGGTGGATAATACTGATTCTTTTGGCAAGTGTGAATGCTTGGAGAGATCGATGATCAAAGAAGTAATCTTTATTTTATGATAGTAAGTTGTTAGAAAAATATTTCAGTCTGAAGATTCTGCCAAGAAATTTTTGAGTAGATTGGCTGCCTGCTGCAGACTTTGGGTAAGAGGAGATGCAGGAGGATTGGAAGCATCTCTCATTGCAATGTACACAAGGTTGGTTGTGTGCCTTGGCTGAAAGAAATGTAAGGTCACATGATAAAATGAAACAAGAAATAGTGGCATTACAAGAGCAACTATGGGTTGAGCAGCATAATTCTCTTTACAGAGAAAAAAATGTTGTACACTAAGATAAAATTGTACAAAATTGAGATGGAAGTTTTACAATGAAAGAAAAATAAACTATCTAGATATGTAAGAGATTATAAGAATGGTCTTATCTTCTCTTGGCAGCATAAACCAAAACACAGAAGGTCAAATGTGAGATCATTTGAAAATGATGCTGCACTGAGAAGGATTCTTCCGTTTCCTCAGCAGACACCAGTTCAAGTAATAAAAGTGTTTCATTTCATGGTCAACAGTCTATCAAGAATCAACTGACAAAGGAACAACTGGATGAAGAACACAGCAAAAATTTTAATCACCCAAATGATCGAGAAGGAGAGAGGGCGGACAAGAAGAGGTTGAGTGAGGAGAACTTGCACAACCTGAAAAATGACTTGGACATTATTAATTGACTGATTTGTAAATCAGTTCAGCAGCAAAGATCATTTTATTGAACGGTATGAAATTTGTACCTACAAAAAAATCTGACATTAGTAGAATTGTTAAATGATGTAATTTATTTATTTATTTATTTGACATTTGTTGACCAGGTTAGTCCATCTAGGTGGAAGCACTTTTCCCGCAGAGGCATAAAGAGAAAATCTCTAGTTATATAAATAAAAAGATACATACATAATAAAACAAATAATAAAAGTAATTACATGCAGTTCTATAGAGGAATTTTAATAGATCTTCAGTTTTAGATAAACTGTAACATTACTTCAAGGCAGAAAGTTTGTAATGCAGCATAATTGTTAGGAGTTAGAGTAGGATGTAAGTAAAGGTGGGTAATGGAGAGGAAACAATTGAAGGGGGAAAGTTGGTAGGGATGTAGTGGAGGAAAAAAGTTAGGGATGGAGAGGTAAGGTGTAAACAGAGGGAAGGGTAGCTTAAGTTCGGTCAGGACAAGAGCAGGGTCCATTAGTTTACAGGTTGCCCTTTAAAGTGTTTTTGAACCAGTTAGTGTTAGGGATAGTCCTTATGGACAGAGGCAATTTATTCCATGCATTACCAAAAGAGTAATTGTACAGATGTTTGCCTATGTTTTTTTTGGGGGGGGTGGTGGCTTGTAAATTTCTAAGAGGTGTTGTTCAAAGCTTTGGGGTGTATGGTTTGGACAACAGAGAGAGATGAGAGTTGAAAAAGCAGGACAGGTGGCGGATTTGTTAAGGATGGAGTGAGTCAGGTGTAGCTGAGGCAGAAGGAGTTGGTGGAATTTTAGCCACTGTAAGTTTTTTTAAAGATAGGCAGTGGTGTGAACAATAGGGTTGATTTGCAGCAAATCTTGTGATTTTATTATATATGCTCTCAAGTTAGACAAAATATTGGATTATAGGTGAGTAAGATTTAAGGCAGCATATAATAGGTTGGGTAGTAGGTAAGCTTGTGCAAGAGATATTTAAGATTCATTTTTGAGGAACTTTTTGTTCCTATAGAGCAAGTCCAGTTTTTGATGAGTTTTTTTGATGGACTGTTGATGTGGAGATTGAATTTTTGTTGATCATGAATTGTGACGCCTAGCAGTTTAGTGTGAGGTTCTACCTTGATAGTTGTGTTGTTGAGAGAGGTGACAGTGAAGGCAAATTTGCACTGTTGAAGAGATTTGGGAAGGAAGACAAGGAGTTTAGTTTTTTTAGGGTTGAGTAGAAGTTGATTGGTTGTTAGCAATTTTTCAACTGAGTGGAGAGATTCTTGGAAGAGGGTAAGAAGGTGGGAGAGATTGTCAGAGCAGGAGATTATTGTAGAGTCATCAGCATATTTTGGTAGAGAGGAGTGTGGACAGGAAGTGTAGAAGTTGTTAGTAAAAATGTTAAATAACAGGGGTCCGAGAACTGAGCCTAGGGGAGCCCTGGTTTGGACTGAGAGGAAAGGAGAAGAGGCAGAGAACCATTTTACAGATTGAAATCTATTGGACAGGTATTTCGAGAACCAGTAAAGAGCAGCGTTTTAGAGATTGAGGCTAGATAGTTTAGACAGGAATTCAATTGTTGGAAACAGTGTCAAAAGGCTTTGAGAGTTCTAGGAATAGACAGGAGACTAATTTGTCATTGTCTCGAGATGTAGAGATAGTCTGAGTGAAAGATATTAGTGCTGTAGATGTGGTGTGGTTAGGGTGAAAGCCATGTTGGATAGGGGTTAGGAGTTTTTCTTTTAAGAGATGATCTAGGAGCTTCTTATGAATGCACTTTTCAAGAGTCTTTGATAGGGGAGATAGAATGGCTATAGGCCTAAAATTAGATGGGTCAGTAGAGTTTCCTCCTTTGTGTAAGGGTATAACACATCATTTATTCCAGATATCTGGGACTGTGGTTTCTTGGATGGATTTATTGATTAGTTTGGAGATGGGAAATGCAATATATTTTGCAGCCAGATTAAGGAAGAGAGGAAGTAAGTTTGCTGAGAAGTGATAAAGTATAAGCAGTGGGGACAGTCTTTAGATAAAAGGTTGGTAGGTGGAGAGGAAGAAGTAGGTGGGTAAGTACTATTGTCTTTTTTAATTAATTTGTGGATGGTGTCAATAAAGAAGGAGATGAGAAAGGTGGTGGTGTCTATGGTAGAGCTATTAGGGCAGGGGTTTGGTGTAGAAGGGTGACCTGGATGTTGCAGCTTGTTGATTGCATTCCAGATTTTTTTTGGTCAGAGTGGGGGTTCTTTTGAGTCTTTAGGTAGAATTTTTTTGTTGAGTTTGACATGTTTGTTGATTAAATTATAGAGTTCCCTGTAGTTTGGAAGGAGGGAAGGGGATCTATTCTTTTCCAAGTTTTTCCAGGCATTATCTCTCTTGTACATGAAGAAGTCAGTGGATTGAGTTAACCAAGGATTGAAGTTGGATTTTATTCTAATATTCCTGGTGGGAGCCAGGGAGTTTAGAGTGTCTAGGAAGATGGTGTTAAATTTTACAACAGTTTCTTCTAGAGAGAGAGGTCATGGAGAAAGGGCCAGTTAATTGAGGAGAACATATAGTTAAAGGTGTCTGGGTTGAAATTAGAAAGTTTGTGACAGTCTTTGTAATGGTGAGATTTTCACGTTTGGTGGCAGTGTCTCTGAATATTGGTGGGAAGGTGGTTACGCAGGGTATCGGGCAGAGTGATGGGGTTGTATAGGTTAGGATTGCAGGTGAGGATCCATTCAAGTGTAGTGTAAGTATTTGTGTGTTTACCTAGATGTGTGAGTGTAGTGATTGGCTGAGAGAAGCCAATTCAGGATAATGCTGGCATTTGGAGAGTCAGAGGTTAGTGTGTTCCAATCTATATTAACGTTACCAAGAATTATAGTTTCATAGGAGATAGTTTGTGAGACCCAGGCAAGAAAGAGTTCAAGGGTAGGGATGCTATTTTCAGGAGGAATATAAATGGTTGCAATGGCTATCTTTTTATGATTGTTCAATTTGCAGTTTACTATGAGAACTTCTGCAGAGTGGAAATTAGGTGGTGAGATTGATAGAGGGTAGAGGAAGAGGTGTTCTGAGTACAGTACAGCTATACCTCCCTCTTTTTTCTTAAGTCTATCCAGGTAGATGATATTGTAACCAGGGGGAAGGATTTCAGTTTCAGACATGTGGGGTTTTATCTAGGTTTCAGAGAGGGTAAGTATGTTGGGAGTGTGGAGAGAGATCTAGGAGTGAAGTGCAATGACTTTGCTCAGGATGCCTTGACTGTTCAGGGATAGCATAGTCAGGTTTCTGGTAGATGTGGAGGAGTAAGTCTATGGAGGGGAAATGGGAAGGAGAAGGAGGGGGCAGAGGGCTGTGTAGGGAAAGACGAACTGGTAATTGGTCCTGGATTGGGATATATATCACCATAAAGAAGCAAATTTAGTGTAAGTAGTTTAAGTGGAGAAAGGTTGAGGTTAAAAATGTGATATTTTGGCTTTATTTTAGAAGGAAATGAGGGTTGTTGAAATATGTTTATTTTGTGTAAGTGGGTATCATAGTGGTTGAACAGTGAGGGTGTAATTGGGAATGGGTAAATGGTTTGTCAGATTAGGTTGTGGGTAGGTTAGTGTAGGTGTAGGGTTAATGTTTATAATGGTGCAATGGCATGAAGCAGAGATAGAATAAAAAGTAGTGAAGTTGTGAAGAGAAGAAGTAGCATGTTGGGAGATAAAGTATAGGCAGGAGGAAAGAAGGCGAAGAAAATTAGCATAAAATAAAATAAAAAAGGGTGTGCACTATAGTAGGGAATTGGTAAGTTTATACCTTATTATGTGGCAAGGTGGGAGGGATAGAGTTAGGTAGGAAGGATTTGACCGGTTTAAAGATGTATTATGGTAATAATGAAAAAACAATATTTCAAATGATGAACTAGAATTACGTGAGGGTTCTCTTCTGAACATATCTATTTATGAGAATGAATTCTCTGAAACTGATATACATGATGAAATGCTGAATGAATATGGTTTTGGGTCTGAGGGACTGCACATGGGTTATGGGAAAATGTCTGTTCCTCCCTTTTCTACTGTTAGTAATTGCATGCCACAGAAAACTCTTCTGTCATTGTTTTATTTGAAAATGTAGTAAGTAAAAAAAAGTAGAATATGAATCTGAAAAGTATCTAAGGTCAAACAAGGTTTACAATTTGACTAAGGATGAATGGTTGGCCTTGCAAAAACTTAGAGGCATGAGACATGAGTATATGTTTAAACAAGAAAATAAAGGGGGTAATTGAGTAATTTTGAGTAAAACTAAATATTTGAAAAGGGATACAGATTTGTTGAAAAAACAAGTGGGATATTTTAAAATAATAAATAATCCACTTACAATTTTTAATAAAGGTTTATTGAAAATTTTAGAGGAAAGGGGAAAGTTGGGGTTTCCTTGAAATGAAACATGTGAAAAAACTTTATGTTAAGAAAATGGACCTATTCATTTATAATATTCCCGAGATGTATAAGAATTTAAGGAATCCCCCTGGAAGACCTGTTATTTCAGGTATGGTCATACTTGCAGAATGTAGGGATATTTTGGGATTTTCATTTAGAAACATTTTTAAGTCAAATGCCTTCTCAGATTAAAACTCAAGATTTTTTGGATGGCTTAAAATAGTTAACATGCCTGGAAAATTATTATTGGGTTACGGTGGGTGTTAAATCATTATATATTAATATACAGCATAGACGGTGTTGGGAAGCAATTGAAAATGTTATGGGTGTAGGACCTTGCACATCTTTTTTTAGTGTTATTGCTAGAATTTTGTCTGAGTCACAATTATTTTTGTTTTGAAGGGGATATTTACTTACAAGTCAAGGGTACAGCAATGGGAACATTTTACTCCCACTTATGCAATATTGTATATGGGTGATTTTGAGAGGAAGTTTATGTATCCCACTCGATTTTTTCCAAGCATATAGTTCTGTTTAAGAGATACAGAGATGATTTTATTTTTGTTTGCTAGGGTAGTGAGAGTAATTTTTTTAATTTTTTTTAAGGATTTGAATGAGAATTCCCATGGACTTCAATGTATATGTGAGCTAAATAAAAAGTTGATTCATTATTTGGACGTTGCATTATATGTGGATGGGAATAATGAAATCATGCACAAGCCACATAGGAAAGAAACAGCAGTGGATATTTTTTTGCAAACAATTAGCATGCGCCTGCCTCATTTGATTGATTATTTTACATATGATAAATTTAGGACAGTTTTCAGTAACACATCAAATAAAACCTTGAGAGAAAAGGAGTTGCTCTGAGATGAAAATAGACTTAGGAATCAAGGGTATTCATGAGATTCTCATCAGTTTTAGAGGGCATCATTAGGGATCCTTGGTATATATACTAAGTGAAAAGACATCCACTAGGCCAAAGTTAGGATAAAACACACTTTAATCAGAACTATAAAACAATAAAATAGTAAAGATAGGAAAGCGCTTTTGCGAGTATATAGTTTGCAGTGATAAAGATGCAGGTTGAAATTTTCTTAGATCTGTGACCTTTTCTTATAGAAGACAATAATTTTAAAGAAAGTTTGAGGTTTGGGAGTAGTACACAGTTTAAAAAGTTAGATCAAACGGTTATGCTTGCATGTGGACATAGTAAAGTATGTCTCAAAGTTAAAAATTTGAATGGGATTAAAAATAAACAGGAGAAAGTTTACTTGTAATGGTAAGTTTGATTGTGAGTAGATGAGGGGGATATATAAATATATATATTATTGGATGTGAGTGTCAGCATCCTGCTTGGTATGTGGGTTAGACAAAAACGAGAGTAAAAGTTTAAATTTTGGAATACCTGGGTAATATTAATAAGAAAAATATGAAAAATCTGGTGTCAGTACATTTTATAATGAAACATCAGGAGCTAGATTTTGGGTTCTTTTTCAATGTATTGACATAACTTTTTCTCCCTAGGGATTTTGTTAAAAAAATTAAGGGAATTAGAAATGAAAATGATTTTGATGTATAAGACTTTATAGTCTAGGGGTTTAAATTAGGAAGTTAATTTATGTATTTGAGTGTAAGTTATTTGAAATGTATTTAAAGTAAATATTATATTAAGTAATCAATTTATTAAATATTATTACTAACATACTTTGTTTTAATTGTGTGATTAACTGTTTCTTTTTCTGTATAAATACAAGCAAGAAATGTCATGATGTCATATCCTGAGAAAGCAAATAGCCAAGGTACCGGATTTGGTAATAAAATCCAAGTACTTGTGGAGCGACTTGTAGATTTATTTTGTTTTATTGATTCAAACATTTTGGGTCTAATTGACTTTCTGTAATCTATTTCTTTCATCAATCTTAATATGTCTATCCATCTCTATTAAATCAAGCAACTTTTTCCTTAGAACATTTTCTTCTGAAATGAGGACACATTCCTTGTTCTTCGTTTCCTGAGGGCATTCTACAGAAAGTTCCAGAATATCTTCCTGAGACATATTCTCTTGAGCTACATGCTGCATCATTCATTTCTCTTTCATATGGGAACTCACTGGTCTATCACCCCACAACATTGACTGAATCAGAGTTGCCACAGTTTCATGTTCCCTTCCTTGCTGTACAATTCCAACTGAACTTTTATACTGGTTTCCTACTGAAGGTTCTGGAATATTTTTATGTGGCAACTGATCAGATGCTTCTTGGTCAACCTGTTTTTCCTTACTTTGGGGACTCCGTGTTCTATCATGCTGTGACATTACCAGAGTTTGATTTTCTACACTAAATCCTTCACTTCACAGGTACTCCATAACTCCAATGTATGTTTCATTAATTTCTCCATTACTAATCTCCTTTTCTACTTCCCCCCCTTGGTTTGCTTATTTTCGTGTTGTAACATTTTCCATATCTGAATGCCTTTGCGTGTATTTCTATTCAAATATCTTTAGTGCTGCTTTTTTGTATTGATTAGATTTGCTTTGTCCTTTGCATAAATATTGCACCATTTTAAATCTCTTTTATTTTCGCATTTACATAGTTCTTCAGATGTCTCCTGCTCCACCTTTTTCTCCTTATCTTGGGGACTTATTGTTCTCATGCTGTGCCATGGCCTGTGTGAGACTTGCTACACTAAATCCTTCACTTTGCAGGTATTCTATAACTTCATTTCTATTTGTTTAACTTCTGCTTTATTATTCTTCTGCTCTACATTCCACTATGAGATCTTATTATTTGTATTGTCAAATTTTCCATATTTGGATGCCTTTGCCTGTATTTCTTTTCAAATATCTTTGGTGCTGCTCTTTTTGTATTGATTAGTTTTATTTCTCTTTTGCATAAATATTATACCATATCAGATCTCTCTTTCTTTCCCATGTCTATGTTTCTTTTTCATACCTTTCAAAAATCACCAGGATTTGTCATTAATATTGTCACATTTCCTCAGTTGCTTCTTTTTCCAAACGGCCCAAGGTTTCTTGGTCTATATAATGTTTTTCGTGAATCTGTTGTATTAATGAACACAAATTTACATTTGAATCTGAAGTTTTTCTTGTACAAGTATTTCCCTTTCCTCTTATTTCTCTCTTAATCTTTTTGCATATCATCAATCCAGAAATTCTGAGCTTGTTGCGTAATAGTAACAATACATAACTTCTTTCTTATCCTCAGTAATCCACTCTGTCATCTTCGTGGCTCTTTCTGGCATGTCGGATTTTGTGTGGTTTTGTGGATTACTATTTCCTTCTGCAATAGGTTGGCCATCCTTTCCCTGAGCCTGGCCTAACCCCATTGTTGGAAAGTTCCTCTGTCTTGAGGAGTCTACACTGTTATTTTTTCCAGTACTAGCACCAGTGCTCCTACCAGGATTTGGCACTTTTTTATTCTGGGACTTGTGCACCCAGCTGTCTTTTTTATTTTTAAACCAACTTCTGTCCATGATGTTTGCTATATAACAAACAGTCTATATAGCAGTGTCATCTTGGCGAGATTTTGTAAAAACAGGGTCCACGTCATGAAGACGCTCACTAAAACTTGTGGAAGAATTTGATTCCAGCAATACTGTTCTCCTTTTCTTGCTGATTTTATCATCTGTGCATCTGAACCCATAAAATACTGTCTGTATCAGTAAAATACAGTCTACATGTCAGAGTAAGTAGATCAAATTAAAAAAGTATGCAAATATTTGTTTAGAAGATAAAAATTAAAACAAGTTGAATCTTATTTGTTGTACAGTAAGTATGCAATGATTAAGAAAAACATGTTCTGTATAATATAGCTGTATTTGTTGCTGAGTAAATGTACTACAATTTAAAACTAAAATCCATATTACACAAATGTGCCGACTGTTACAAAGGCTGATGCTGTTTGGAAATTCGTACTGAGGTGGTTCAAAGGATATTTCCCTATGTGGACTGCAGAAAGCTGACTTATACCTTCTTCTTCTTGAGCATGTAATTAATAAATAGGTTGCAACTTCTAAAATTCAAACTAAACCTTAAGAAATCCCATTTGTGAGGCCTTTAAACAAAAAGACTAGCTGCTTTATTACTTATTTATTTGCCTTTGTTTACTGAGAAAATTCACCTGGGGGGAAAAAACACATTTTCGTTGAAGGCCATGAAGAAATGTTCCATAAAGATTAAGAAAAGTGACATACAGTTTTACATAGTTTTAAAAACAGTGGAATGATCAGACAAACAATAAGAGAAAAATAGGAAGGCAACAATTACAGAAATACCTGCAGACAAGTTTGCTTGGAGGCAGAGTTCAACCACTGCCTGAAACGACTTTGAACATTCTGTTTTTGTCTTAAAAGCTTGAAATTGAAAGGGCACAATGTACTTTTCACCATAATC
The DNA here is from genome assembly GCF_019279795.1 of Protopterus annectens. Taxonomy (NCBI): domain Eukaryota; kingdom Metazoa; phylum Chordata; order Ceratodontiformes; family Protopteridae; genus Protopterus; species Protopterus annectens. The sequence goes on along the minus strand of NC_056749.1, from coordinate 843,181,139 downwards.
AGATAGTTCTGTAGCTTAGATCATAGGCACTCTTTTTTATGACCATTGTCTGCCTTTTTGAATGTTTTGTTTTTAATTTCTTGAGCAAGCCTTTGTACTGCCTCCATATTTATTTGGAAAATAATTTTTAACTTATTAATTTCAAGTACAGTATATTATTTTTCAATTTTGAATGTTTGTGGCTAATGTTTTATACATTAGCATAAAGGCTATTCATTTTATCTGTATAACAAACTGTATAGTACCCACCCGTTGTGAAAGGGGTGACTGTTTAGGGCTAATTAGCACCATGTGAATATTTCTGGTATATTTGTAGGGAAATCAGTATCAGGTGGAGTTGTTTGCTAGCTTTGAATAACTGGTGGCAGCAAAAATTAAAGTTTGGGAAGGAGGGAGATGGTGCTGTACCATCAACATTCATCCCCCTTGATTTAAACATAATGTGCATGCGTGTATGTGTGTGTGTATGTGTGTACATATGCACACACACACACACACACACACACACACACACACACACACACACACACACACACACACACACATGCACGCACACACACTTATATACATTGGTGGCCATGCTTTAATTTTTGATAGCAAGATTGCGCTGAAATTCAATGGGTGTAATAAGAGGTGGTTGAAGGTCAGGGAAGCCAGTGACTGTAACACTAATCTGTAGCTGGACAGTGTGGAGTTTACCTGGGTTGGCAGGTCCTTACTATTATTAAAGTTAAAAGTGCAGCTTTACCATATACCCTCAAGATTACTTATTCTTTGTGTTTTAATTTGTGCAGCTGTACTGTTGGTTCCAGGGCACATTCAAGCATCAATTGCATGGGTTTGAGAATTAGACACATTTTCCCCAGTCTGTCACATAATAATGGGGGGGGGGGCAGTGTGATTTTAACAATGTACTTCAGCACTTCACATATTATTTTATATACAGTGGCTGAATCTTGTAAAGTGGACTTGTATAGGGTGCAAAACATTTGAGTATATCCTTGCAGCCACAATGTTATTTATTTAACATTTGTTTACCAGGAATGCCCGTCTGGGACAGAGCCCATTTTCAGTGGAGGCCCTTGGAAAAATGCTCCAGATGCATGTCTTTGAAATATGGGAGGAAACCAGAGCACCCAGTGGAAACCCACGCAAATGCAGGGAGGACATGCAGACTTCACAAAGAAGGCACCACTAACTGCTGCACCACTGTGCCACCCATAAAGTAACTACAGAGCAGTATACTTTGTATATACAGTTTGCTTATATATATATATATATATATATTTTTTTTTTTTTAACTTAGACTAGTTAAGGGAACAAACAAAATTAGTTCTGTGGAGTTTAGAAAATATCAGTTTCTCAGCTAAGTAAAGACTGCAGAATCAGGGGAATTACCTATGCCAGTTTGCACAAGGGCATTATAGTAGCCTTGTGTGCAGCTGACTCTTGAGCCACTAAAACAGGAGGTGGTCAGGTAGTGTCTGCTGCTTTAGTTGCATTCAGCAAATCAACCCATTCTGTCCCATGATGATCTCAGAACTCAATTAAAATGAAAGTGTCTTCAGCCAGAGATGAAACACAGAGTCTGAGGAATCTAAAATAATGAAGCAGCTTGAGGGTTAAAGGGAACAAAAGGCATGACAAAAAAACAGAAATGCACCACTAGCATAGGGGGGGATGGTGCTACTTTATAAATGACATGTGAATAAAGGAGGGAAAAGCCAACCTCAAGAAGCCAAATCCAGTACAAAATTGTTTCCTCACTTTTTTAAGAGGTGGATATCTTTCATAGCTTTACTCGGCTATTTATTAGGTTATCCAAGCAGCACCAAATACAGAATGGGCAACAGATGAAAATGTTAACTCCTCTGATAACAAGTAAGCAATGCATCCTGTATCGAAAATAAATTGTGTGTGGCTTATCCAAAATTACAAAATTATAATAAGGTTAAAACTATTTAGTTGACTGTTTTAAACTGATTCCTGAAGCTTAAGGAAAGAAATTCAGAGAACACAGAAGAAAGGCAGATGACAGTATGAGTGATTATACTGCAGTAATAAGCTGTTAAGTCAGGTGACTACATTTTAAATAATAGGAATCCTCGTGATAAGGAAGCAAATACCGAATATGTGCTACGATGGGTTGAGAACCTGATTAGCAAACTGGAAGACTAGCACACCTGAGGAAATGGAAAGTAAGTGTGACTTTAATCTACAACATGGAATAGTTGCATTAAAAGGGGGGTGACTAGTATCTGACAAGTGTCTATGGAAATACATGGAACAGTCAAAGGTTTCAAAGTAGGTTGTACTAGTAAAAGGAGAAAGGCTTGGCTCAAGCAGACAACAAAAATCTTAATTTCAAATGTTGTCAGCATAACCAAGATTGGATATATAAGGCACAAATATCCACAATGACATGCTGGAGAAAAAAGTCACAAGAAGGAGCTAATAAAAGTAGCAGCACAGTGGTGATAGGTTGTCCTGGAAAAGCAAATGCTTCAGATTATCGTAAGGGCTTGTGCCCTGTAATGTTAAATAGAAACGAAAAAACACTCTTCAGTTCTTTGACAAAAACAATTCTTTCACAGGTTCTCAGTTCTGGTTATTTTCACAGGAAGAACACCTTTTCATTTAATTTATTTTCAAGTAAGGAATGTTGTTAGTTAACTTTAAGTGCTTGTGGCTGTTATTTTGTTTATAGGATCATAGGTTTATAGGTGATTACTAGGCTGATGGCTCAAGAGCCTTTACAAGCTTAGCCAATAATACCCAGGACATGGCAATATTATATCTTAATTTTCCAGATATGAGATGGGGTAGTATCGAGGTATTGGGTCTTTGGGTTTTGGAGCCATGAGCCATTTTACAGACTGCTTCTGTCCATAAGGGACATAGGAGCATCCCATGAGTACATTTATGGTTCTGCATCCATTTATCCAACTACTTTTTGAAGAGATTGAGTAACAGACTTTGTTTTATGAAGATGGGAAGTTTATTCCATAGACAAGGTAGCCTTTGGGATACAGATCTGTCTCTCTAGCAAGTTCTGTTAGAGGTACAAATAAGGTTCAGGTCCATGGAACACGTAAGTGTCATATAACTATTCTTGTTAATATGTAACATTTTCATCAGGGCTGGATCAGAAAATATCTTATAAGTCAGGCATAAGTCAACTCTTGATAAATGATATGAGATGGAGTAAAGGGATAGGGCCTTTAGTTGCTTCGCAAGACATGTGACGTACATTTTGTAATTTTTAATGAGAAATTTCTGGGGCTACTTCAATTGGTGTAAGTGCCTGGTTAGGTACATGCAGAAGGGAGCATTGTACTTGATTATAGGCCTGATGAGGGTCAAGTGCAATGGCACTATGATTTCTTTTGACCTTGATGCCATGCCTTTACTTATAAATTGAGCTACACAGAAGGATTTCCTCACTACAGTAGCTACCAGGTAGTCAAAGTTTAGGCTACTAGGTCCCTCACCACTGGGTCTACTTTTAGTGCTATACTATCACTATTATAATTTGTAAGGACATACCAAAGGGTATGATTACCCATTTGTAGCATTTAGTCTCAGACCATGATTTTGGCATCTGTCATTTGTCATTTTTAGGCCTGGTTTTAGGATGTCAGTATCATTTGTGGATTCAGTGATTGCTACTGTCTTATACTTGTTTATGAACTTGGTGAGACAGAGGCCCCCGACATTGGCCTTCACTTCAGAGAAGTTTATACAGAACAGGAAGGGTCCCATCACTGAGCCCTGTGGGATACCTCAAGTAACATGTTTCTTATTGGAAGTGGATTCTACTATCTGGACAACATGTGTCCTGTAAGTGAACCAGTTTGCCATCCACTTTATGAAGCAGGGGTTTATGCCTAACACCTAACACAGTAAGTTTATCTATGATCCATGAGTGGAGGATTGTGTTGAAAACTCTAAGCAGTGTGTACTGTTTTACCTTCATCTATGGCCCTGGTGACTTTCTCAAAGAAGTCCAACAGATTGAACAGACAAGACTTACTTTGGCAAAGCCAGATTTGGTCTGGACCAGTGTTTGCAAATTTATTAGGTCATTATTGATCTGGTCCACGATAATTCTTCCCATGGCCTTGCAGATAATACTGGTCAAGTTTATGGGTCTGTAGTTCTCTGAGTGAGTTGATGGGCCCTACCTTGTGCAGAGGGACAACTGTTGCAGTCCTCCATTCCTCTAGGACAAAGCCCATTTGGAGGCTGTGGTTAAAGAGGGCTTCTAGTGGCCCTTATAGATTCTGTTTTAAGCTATTTAAGAAGCATCCTGCAATGTTGTCAGGACCATGAAGGGCTGTGTTTTTGGTTTTAGCAAGCACAGTAAGAATCTGTTCTCTTGTAATTATCAGTATGGGGATGGTTGCGGCTATTTCTTTGAGTGTGGTAGGAGGTGGTTGGGGGTTTGAAACTAACTTGTCTACCAGCAGGTTTGCTATATTTTTAGGATGGGTGCAGGTGTTGCTGTTCATGATTAACTCAGTACATTGCTGAGTTTCCCCCTGAGGTTAAAACATAATTAAAAAAAAAGCCTTAAGGTTATCTTTCACATGGGAGGCTATCTTTGTCATGTAGTCTGCACTGGCAGATTTGACCAGCTCTCTAATTTATTTGTTTAAACTGGTGAGTGTCTATTGCACTGTTTTCTCTGTTCCTTCTTGCCTTTGGAGAGGATTTTTGCCTTTGTTGAACAGCCTATGTATGCTAGGGGTCTACCAGGGTTGGTTGTTTTTGCCAATAGTCAAAGATTTGACCTGGACAGGTACTTTCTCCTCTATGCAGCTATAACTTTGGCTGTACAGTGTTTTTTGTACAGCATAAAATAGGCCTCAGTGTCATCCAGGTTCTGAGGGGCATAAAAGTTTAATAAACTGTCACTTAGTTTGAGGTAATTGGCCTTAGCAAAGTTTTTAACAGGTTTGGAATTTGAGTGGGATTCTAAGTCAGTTTAATACTAATGGAGATCATTTTGTGATTAGATTTTACCTGAGAGGAGTTAATGCTTGGGAGAGAGCAGCATCCCTCCATGTTCATGAGTACCAGCTCTAGGATATTTGTGCCTCTAGTTAGGGAGCTAACTAGTTGCACCAGGGTGTTTATATTGATGAAGTCCAAAAACCTCCGAGCAAGTGAATTATGGGTCATAAAAGTCTCCCAGTTCATGGAGGGGCAATTGAAGTCACCTGTAGGTTGGGAGTTAGGCTGAATGTTAAGGAATTCTAGTAGGTTTAGGTAGGAGGTGTGGTTTTCCAGAGTCATGCTAGTGGATCTGTAACGAGCAAGGATATGATCGAGGGTCGCATCTATGGTTAGTTGGGCATGGATCAGCTCTAGCGAGTCATGTTGATTGACTAGTCTAGTGGTGTACTTGTCCTTTATGAAGACAGGGACACCTCATCTGTTTGTTTTATCCCAAGCTGAGGGAGATCGAAATATATGAATGGTATAGTAGCCTTTGACAGCTGGGATGCTCACTATGGTTCTGAACTGTGTTTCTGTGACTGCACATATGTCTGCATTCTTTAGGGTGAGGAGTGCTTTCACGGAGGGCATTTTTTTATTTAAACTCCTAACATTGAGCAGCAGTACCTTTATGTGGTTTTTTGAGACTGTTGTTATGTTGAAGGGTTTAAAAGGCACTATGGGCATAGATAAAGTTTTTGCCAGTATCTGGAAGCCAAGTGGTGACAAATATAAACCGTCTGTGGCAGAGCATTGTAATTTATTGATCATGTTTCTCCAAGCTGATAGATATTGGATCCCATTGTTATGACACCAGAAATTAAGCGAATTGCTGAAGTCAATCATTATTTGCTGGTACTGTGGCATCATCATTGAAGGTCGAATGCTACACAAGACTAGATTTATACCCACCTGGGACACATATTCAGAGAGCTCCATCATGTCTCTCTTCATATAGTCCAGTGAGGTACATCTTAGGTTGGTTACACCCACATGGACAATGACCATGTCATACTGGTACTTTGGGTTTAAAGACCTAAGTGCATGCGTGATCTGGTGGATCCTGGCTGCAGACAGACAGATCACTGTGATCTTCTCCTTGTTTAGCCTGATAAAGGGGACATCAGTATGTCTTACAATAGAACTAGAATGTTTAGCTGTCTGGTGTGTTGTCTTATGTGTTTGGAAGTGAGGCTACTATGATTTTTGGAGTTATGTGTTGTGTGAGGCACTGTGTTTTTTGAGTGTGCGCAGAGCCACTGGGAGATTCTTTTAGGAGGTTTTGGAGTTTTGGGTAGATCACATGTGAGTACCTCTGTATATGTGGGTATATGTGTTTTTCCTAGTGTTGGTAGTGAGTGTTTTGTGTGTAATGCTGACAACCTGGTTTGCATTTTTCATGTGTGCGCTTGAGAGCTTTGCATCCAATGACATTGTGTATCTACATCTCTCACATACTGTGTTTGTCTGTTGCAAAATTAAGTGGTTGTCAATGAATATAAGACAGTTGCTACACTGCCTCAGGATGCCCATATCCACCAGGCCAGAAGCAGAGATGACAGGGAAGCTCCTATCCATTACACAAGATCCTTATTAGATGAGAGAGACACTTAAAGGTCTTAGTAGTATACTATTAGATGACCTGCAGAGGTGCTACCCTCTGCACAAACCAGCAGCTCTTCAAGCAGCTGTGAACAGTGGGTGACAATGGAAAGTGTTTCCTATAGAGGATTTTAAACTGGAGAGGTTCGTGTATGTACAAGGCATGGGTAACTGCACTTGTGTAATGTGCAAACATGTGGCTTTTAAACCAGCGGGATGAAAGACTTTTACATAGTTAAGCCATTAGACCAATCAGAAAAACACACAACAAACCTTACACCAAATGTTCCCAACTTGGATGGGTTGAATCAGCCCTCTACTCCCACTAGAGTGCAGAATAAAACCCTCTTAATGTAAAATAGGCTAGTTTTGAGCAAAAGTGCATTCAGGAATCCTTGCAAATAAATCTGCGAACCCTTATAAATATTCTCATAAACAAAAAAAGTACACAAATATAGAAAAACTTCTACAAACATAGAAAAACTTTGCAAAACTTAGAAAAATGTTGGCAATTGCAGGATAACTTTGGCAAACTCAGAACTGTTTTTGCAGTACTAAAGGAGGTTAGGAAATATCAGGATACTGTTAAAGTGTCCTACGAGCAGTACAGTAATGAGCAGATGATGTTTCTTTAACAAGTGCAGGCTGAAAAATAGTGATAAATTAAAAAAAAATCAATAAATACAGTAGAGAACTGTAAAACAGCACTGAGATAGTTAGAGCAAGTGAAAAAAATACCTAAATCAGCATCATTAGCATAAGTGGTATTTATCTTACCTGAGAAACAAACTGTGTGATGTCCCCTGCTAAGAAGTCATGAATGTTTTGATCTAACCACTACCATATGAATATTTTAAAGCTGGCATAGTTTAAGTATAAATAGTATGACATGCTCATATGTTGTTAGTTTTGATTGACTAGTAGCAACATGTGGTAAAGCTTGGAGAGCAGAGAGTTTATGCTGTAGATTCATTATTTGTGACTCAGTCTAACAAGAGAGTGTTTATGTTGGTGTATCTGTGTGTGTGCATGTGTGTCCGTGTGTGTGCATTTATATAAAATAACATTTTAACTGGTGTTGGTATAATTGCACTGGAAGTCAGTAGGCTCAATTTGAGGTGGGTCGAATCCTGTACAGCATGTGAACATAACTCTGATTTGTTTCTGTTAAATGCAGAGATTTTCTTAATTGTCAGATCTTCCTTATAGCTCAGGGCAGTAGTGTACATTTAGTATATACATTAAGGTTAACTGGCCTTTGTATTTTAATGGATACAAACAATGGGACTGCTGCTTCGGTTGCACATTCACCTACTGATGATAGTGATGCAGGAGACAGGACCTGTAGCCGCTGTCTGTCACAAACAGGATATGGATATTTTTGAGTCACTGTGGTCTAAACCATTTGATCTGATAGCATGTTTTTCTTGTAAATGTCTGTACATTTTTAATAACACAGACACAGGATATACAATACGTTCCATTAACCAAGCATAAAGACTTTTAGGCACAAGATGTGAATGCAACTGATTAGTTCTTTCCAATTTGCAGAGTGAATTGTTCCCATAGCAATCTTTATCATCAGGGTCATCTTGTACTAGGCACATATCTCACAATAGCATTCTGGTTGCTAAGAGTGTATGCATGAAATACGGGCCATTATTAAATGAATACATTGATGTACAGCCATTAGTAAAATCAGACTCAAGCATCAGTCGCTAGGTAATAAAGAAAACAGTACTAGGTTTTAAAATCAGACGTGACGCTCCAGGCATCCTGCTGTTTCCCATTCTCTTAATACCATCTACTAAACACATTCAAACATTTCCAAATCTGACTGCTTGGAACAAGAGCTTAGAGTAGAGATTCTATGTATAAGTCAATTATACCATTTGTGGGTCCTGATGCTGTTACTAGCAAGGCAGGGAAGAATGAAGTGAGCAGCTAATGCTGCTTCAAATATTCAGTGAGAAAGAAATAATAATAATAATAAATAATAATAATGCCCATCAGCAATGCCCATGATGTGCCCATCAGCTTTAACTGAAAGTTGACGTAGTGCAATGGGAATTAGCTAAAGGGTGTGTGATGTATGGCTGTATTTACACCTGGGGCAACTAAGATGTGGCTCTAAGCCAATCATCAACATGTCTGCAAAGCAGTTAGGCTTGAATAGATGTCTTCTTGATTGGTAGCCTTGCCTGGTTCTTTCCACTTGACCCTCACCTTTGAGGAATGGATGAGTTAATGAGGTTGCCTTCCTGGTCTGGGAATGAGAGTAGCATCAGGGTTTCGTCTAGATCAGGGAATGAATCACCCTAGCCCTTACGTTAGAGGAACAAATGGGCCTATGAGTGTAGCAGAGGAGATGTTGCAGGCTGATTAGCCAGGTAAAAAAGTAAGTAAATTAATTCCATCATGGTATGCATTCTAGCACTAGATAATCTTAAACACATACTTTGGAGTCTTTCATTTTTTAGCTTGCAATTTTTTACAAACATCTTTATTAAATCACAATGACACATGTACATGTACGTTAACAGAAAACAAACCACAGTAATATTGTTTTATACAGTATACACATTCCTTTTTAACAATTATTATTCAATCCAACATTACTTACATTTCTCAATTCCTGCCTTCCCTTAAACCTCACTCCTCCTCCTAAACATTATTTTGCATGTATTGGCTATCTTGACTTGTTGTGATAACTACAACTGACATCAGATCCTCCTTCATCCTTTCACCTCATCCTCTCACCTTCAGGCAACCACTGTTCGGCACAGTCCATGTCATTTTGCTGGATAGAACCCCAAGATCCCCTCCCCTTTCCTTTATAGGTGCAATGCCTTCAGATTGAATGGGTCTATCAGCTGTCCCTGCAATGATACTCTGTGATCATGGTGTGGGACAGGCAGAAGGGAAGCTCATGAGGCCCATCATATTTTTAACGATGCTCTATGATCAGAGTGTGGGGCAGACAGGTGGGAGGGCCATGAGGCCTATCATATTTCTAATGATGCTCTATGATCAGGGTGTGTGGCAGACAGGTAGGAGGGCTATCACATGTTAATGCTCTGTGATCTGGGTTTGGGGCAGACAGGATGGAGGCCCATCATAATTCTTAATAATGCTCATCATATGTTTTGTCTTGCTTGAACAGGGTATAGTAATAGTCCTTCCCTCCATGTGGTGGCCTCTTACACACACAGCATGTAGGCATACAGCAGGGTATTGTAAGGGTACTAGATCCCCACATATGAGTATCTGGCAGTTTCTAATGCCCTGTGCTGGTCTGAACTGGGAACAGGTAATGGTTCACCTGTAAAGCACTTTTCACCTTTCCATCCTTGAGAGAGGGAAACAGGCTTATCATCTCCTCACTCCCACCACACTGGCTTTTCCAGCACCTGGGCTACTAATTAAACACCATTCATCTGTGTTATAGTCAGGGCTTCATCTCTTTATGATAAGGACTCAACATCTCTGCCTCTAAAGACGCTAATACCCTGATTCTGAGAACTCTGTTTCTATAGATACATACATGCATCGATAGACAGATAAACTATAAGAGTGATTACAATGACATATGTAGCTATACAGACATAGATAGCTATAGATATGGGATCAGAAAGCATGAATATATGTTTACAAAACAGGAAATATAGGGTGCATCTGAACCTTTTAACTCTCATATCAATAGTCAGTTTTATTATTAAATATAATCAGATTACTAATGAGTAGCACATTGTGCTCTTAAGGAACTACAGACTTCAATTTGCAGGAGACTTGGCACAGGAGTCCAGCATTTTTAAGACATGTGATAGCTCTGTTAAATTCTAGCTGAGAAACATGCAAGAGTTTGCAGTGGTAGTTGCTCCTCAGAAAGGATTTTAAGAAGTAAGTATTAAAATATACTTTTAATCTTGAAATGATATACCATCTTTCAGGATGGACAGAAATGTGATTGTAAAACATACGTTTTAAATGTGTACATCTGTAATAATGTCCACACCTACTCCATGAAGTAAACATTGTCACAAACAGCTACTTCTAAGGTTCTTATATCAAGGTATGCTATTCCAGAAGAAGACTCATGAGAAGTGAACAGAATTATGACATATAAGCCAAGTCTTCTGTATACTGTATTATCTTCCTATTATAGGAGATTCTTTATAACAAAGGTGAGTCATTTAATAATCTTGTCTCTTTAACCATTCTGTTAATGGCTCATCTGAAGTTCTTTGTGATTTTTAAGGTGAGTGTATTATGTTTGCTTGTCATTTTGCTGTTCTATGAAACTTAAGACCTAGGTCAGCACAATGATACACAGTGCAATGTATAATCATATGTGAACCCTGAAATGTGTTTACAAACAGTGCTGCAAATTCAGTGTTCTCATTAATGTTTATGAGTTTATGTCTGTACATGCCTTAGCTCCTGTATTACTACGTATAAGATTACTTTACTTATTCAAGTTATTATATACATGCAGTATGTTGCCTCTTTGCTATTTGGTTCATTTTGTACCAGAAAAGAGAATAAGAGAGCAAGGACCCTCATCCACTGCCTTTTTAAGGGATACATAAAAAAACAAACATACAAGGCAATGCTATTTTTAACTGCAGAAATATGCTACTTCATTTTTTATGTAATTCAAAGAGCAACACTTTTAGTTTGAAGGTTTCATAATCATGCATAAAATGTTTACATTCCCACACTGTCAGTCTATTAGCTATTTTGTATGACTGAGAGCATGCATCTCAAATAAACTTGATTTTGCCTCAAATGTTTGCCCTACCCCTTGTAAAAATTTAGAGTTCCATACTTCATATTGTTCATAAAATGATTGTTGACACAAAAAGGTTTGTTCTATTAACTTTTGAAATAAATTAGAGTAATATTTAAAAAATGTCCCTGATTTTAGGACTTTCTCACTTCATTATTTTGCCCTTATCAATAATTATTGAGCCGAGAAATTGAGAGATATTGTTGTAAGTTAAAATAAGAAGTTTAAAAATATCTGGTGCCCATGCAGCGGTATTATAAATAAGCCACTAAAAGGACAGTGCAGTGGTAGCATTATCACCTCACAGCAAGAGGTTCTCCAGTTGGATTCTTGGCTAGGGTGCCTTCTGTGTGGAGTCTGCATTTCCTCCCTGTGTTTGTGTAGGTTTCCTCCCACATTGTAAAGATATGTGTCTGGAGTGCTTCTCCCTGGGCCTCCACTGAAAATTGGCTTTGTTCCAAGTTGAACTTTCCCGGTTAACAAATAATAAAAATTACAGATTTCTAAACTGAATTGAAAAGCTTAAGCTTGGGTTCTGTGTGATTTTACTAGTAAGAGGCAGTAGATTACCTATAAGCTTGCTATCATTTATGTTATAAAGGCTAGACTCAGTATCCACATTTGTGTTTACTGAATACTTAGAGCCCAACACAACTGAATGGATGTGGAGAGAGTTTTAGTAGCAGGATTGGGGTTATTATATGTTATCATCTAGATTTCAAAAAGGTAGGTACAAGCTTCATTAAGGTGATTTATTTATATTTTTATGAAGATATTTTAAGCAGGGAATATCAGTCTCTTTATTTGTATCATCATAATTTTCATATTTCTCTAAATATATCAATAATCAAGTGGTACAGACGTAAATCCTTAGTCTCATATTAAAAACTCGCAGCTGTATGAAGACAATGCTGCTGGCAGTATGTGTGTTGTTTGAACGATTACTGGGATATTGTAGGCTGTTCATAGAACGCTACAAATATTAATATTTACTGTGTTTTTTGTGGCTTATAAAATCCAGTTTAAGACCTAGAAATGAATGAGTGCAACCACTATAACTATTGATCTGTGCAGAATAGTTTGCCATTTAGTTTTCTACTAACATTTACGGTTCTAGCGATATGAGCATTTGTTTGAACTGTAAGGTGATAACTTCATTTTTATAAAGGCTCAGGCCACACCCATTGGGAGTTTGAGTACAAACACAAAAGAGCTGCATTGGGGGAATGATAAACAGTAGCGAAGTTAACTTTATAATTAGTTAATACCTGCACTGGGTTTTGAGAAAGAAGAAATGTGACTCTGGTCTGTGAACTGTATTAATCTAGGCAATGAATAAGATATGTGCACTGATGTGGCACTTGGCAGGAGCATCCATAAACTTAAGTTAGGGGACCATATTATTTATATATTTAGAGGCATCTGACAACCCACTTTCATTTGTAGAGGGAAGATAATTATAATTTATTACTAGCAAAAACTCACACTGCATGAAATTAAATAAAAGGCTAATTGTTCTTTGTACACTTTCTCCAGCTCCTACAAAAATATATCGCCTACAGTAAGCATGCATCCTAACTAATGAATTTTAATGGTACCTAAGGTGCATAATGAGTCATGCACGGTGTCAAGGAATTTAAAAGTAGCAGGGATTTTGCTGCAATCAAGCATCCAATCCATATTCCTTTACTGTATGCTACAAATGCTCTCTTAAAGCATCTGTTTCTGATTAGTTTATCGCAATCAACCTTGGTGGCATGAGTCTTTTATAAAATTACTATATCTGGGGAATATTTCATTAGAAGGGCAACAATCAACTTATTCCAATACAGTTGTTAATTTTCTGAATATTTATCAATTATATAGACACTAAAATAATTAGCAGAGGTGTATGGAAAGTCATTATAAAATAGTGACTTAAAACTTTCAAAGAATGGTTACAACTTTAAAAGCAGCATTTGGTGTTAATAAAATACAGTATAGCTGGTCTCGCTTTTGCAAAAATACCTCTGTTGTATGAATAGATGCACTGATAATGAAAACAGGATAAGAAGATATTATAAACATTGGGAATAGCAGTGTAAGAACTGTGGCTACATGATAAAACATAACAATACCTACCCAGCACATAAAATTTCCTCCCACAGTCACTCAATTTTGTTGGTCTCATAAAATCTAAGATAATAAATTGTATAAAGTTACTCCAAACCAGGATAATAATATAGCAATAACCCATGCCTGGGTGTGGGTAATGCTGGATTTACCCACGGTTGGTGTGGTTTGGTCACGAGGGCGAAGCCCAAGTGGCCAAACAAAGCCAACCGTGGGTAAATCCAGCATTACACACCAGAAGTGAGTTATTGCTATTATAATGACATTATTTAAGAAAAAATAATTACTTTTCTTAAATAATGGCATTGTATATCTCCTTGCTGCCCTTCCGCAGCTGTCTGGTATTCGGCAGTTCTGATGTACTGCGCATGCGTATGCCTATGCAGTACATCAGAGCTGTGGGCAAAAGCAACGGAGAAAGCAAGATCTCCGTTGCTTTTTACAAACTGTCTCGCTATGTTAAATGGGTTTAACATAGCGAGACAGCTTTAAAAAAAGCAATGGATCTCCGTTGCTTTTTTTAAAACCATCTCACTATGTTAAACCCATTTAACATAGCGAGACAGTTTTGAAAAAAGCAACGGAGAAAGCTATGTGCTGTAAAAAAAGAGTTATAGTAATGGAAAAAGTCCGGGCGACCAGACCTTTTTCTATTACTATAACTCTGATTTACAACGTGCACACTGACCAATCAGCGTGCACGTTTTTGAATATTAATGGGTGGTCATTCTATAATGGTGTATATTAAGCATTAAGCACCTAGACGAAGATAGGAAAAGGTTGGCAAAAGGCTGTGTTATAAAAGTGAGGAAGAAGTACATTGGATTGTTATGGCTTTTCTATATTGCATTGTCCAGAACATTCATGAGATTCATTGTGGATTAGTTCGACTTCTTTATGCTAAACTTCCTGACTCCTATTATTCATAGGGAATCACTGCTAGTGTGGCTTTAATGTGCCCACCAACAATGTTTCCCTTATTTTTGACTGATCTATCTTTTCTTCATGGTTGTGTGACTGTGGAATTAGTATATGTATGTTTGGGGGATACCTGCCCACAACACTATGTGTATGTGTGTGTGTGTGTGGGGGGGCAAACGCTTTTACATTTTTTTACTGTGTGCATTAGTTAACCTGTGTACTGCACTGGTCCATATGAACCTTTATAGACTTTGTCCAGAAGCACTGTCTGGTTATATGACTTGCTCAGGGTCACACAGGTAAGCAAATGGAGGCTGAAACAATCAAGCCCTGGGCCACAAGAAGCAGGTTATTAACAGCGGATAGCTTTTATCCTGTGTACCAACTGCCAGTTGTCCTGCTGTGTTGAAGGATTCCTTGATTGTTTTCATCTGGCTGAATCTTTTCCCAGAAGTAACTCAATGAGATATAGGTCAAGTGGCTATATTACATCATATCTGATGTATGTAATTAACTATAAGCTATATCATAAGTAAAAGCAAGGCAGATTACAGAAAGAATTAAGGGGCAAGAAAGCCAAAGTTCAGCAACAAGTAGGTCATTAACATGGGGAAGTAGCTTGCATATCTTGAAAAATAATAATAAATTAAATAAATAATAAATAGGATCCTATTTGTAATTGTTAAGCCAACAATTTCATATTTTCATAAATGAGTAAGTTGTGCATTTTCAAAGGTTCATATGTTCAAAGAAGGTTACTAGGCTAACGGCCCTAGAGAACTTGCAAGCCTAGCCATAATTATCTTGAGTTGCCCCAATTGTCAGTGTTTAGGTGTGAGAAGTTCACAGAAATAAGAGTCTATGGTAATTAATGCCAACTGCCTCTGTCCATGAGGGATATGGGCACTTCCCCTGGAGTGAATTTGTTGTCATCCATCCATTGAGTTAGGTTACATTTGAAGAGGTCCAGGGAGGAGCTCTGTTTCACATGAAATGGGAGCTTGTTCCAGAAAAGTGGCAGTTTCTGGGAGAGGAGATATATCTATCTGTCCAGCATGATGTATTCATGTCAGAGGCTAACATCCCTGGAGTGAGTGACCCTCATTCAGTTTGATTTATGAATGTGTTGCATTTCTATCAGGGATGGGTCAGAGACTGCCTTTTAAGCCAAGCATAGGTTATCCCTTAACAGCCTGTAGGAGACAGAATACAGTGACAGGGCTTTCAGTCTTTCCACTTCAGACTTGTTTTGTGTGTCCTTTCTTTTCTTGGTGAGAAACCTCTGTGGTCTGCCCATCTATTGCAGGTTTCTGGTGAGGTACATGCAAAAGAGAGCATTGTACTCATTACTGGTCTGATGAGGGCCAAGTATAATGAAATTATAACATCCTTAGATCTAGGTGTGATGCCTTTACTTATGAGATGTGCCACATAGAAAGATTTTCTTATCACTGTGGATACTCGGTGGTCAAAGTTCAGACTGCTATCAACCTGTGTACCCAGAGAAAGTACCACTGAATCTACACTTAAGGGACTGCTATCTATAATGTA
The DNA here is from genome assembly GCF_019279795.1 of Protopterus annectens. Taxonomy (NCBI): domain Eukaryota; kingdom Metazoa; phylum Chordata; order Ceratodontiformes; family Protopteridae; genus Protopterus; species Protopterus annectens. Next base: position 843,165,163 of record NC_056749.1, on the reverse strand, counting down.
ATTAGCAGGGATGTCAGCTTTTCAGATGGGAATAATAGTACATTTTTTGGATTTAGCTCTAATCCGTGGCTTTGGCACAATCATTTGTCCGCGTTAACCCTTTCTGCAGTATATTAACAGTGTTGGGGGGGGGCTCAGTGATTGCTTCCAATTTGCAGTCATCAGTGAACTTGGTCATCTACATGCTATCCACTTTTGCCAGGACTTCTGAGAAATAAAAATTTCGAACAGTAAAGGGCCCAGCACAGAACCCTGTGGTACACCACCAGAGACTGGTCATTTGCTAGAATTGGCTACCCATCTAGTGATGTAAGGGTTAATTCCCATCTGGGAGAGTTTTTCTATAATACCTGAATAGGAGATTATGTCAAATGCCCTGGCTAGGTCAAGATAGGTGGTTTTCACTGTCCTTCCCTCATCCAGGTCCTTGGTGACTTTCTTGAAAAAGTCAGTCAGGTTTAACATGCATGATCTACCTTTAATGAATGCAAACTGGGTTGGGTGCAGAGTTTAGAAATTACCTATGTACTCCTTGATAAGGTCCATAGTGATTCTTTCCATGGCCTTGAAGATGAGGCTTGTCAGGCTTATGGGTCTATAATTCCTAGGGTCAGTTGATGGTTTCCCTTTGTGCAGAGGGATTAGTGTTGCTGTCCTCCATTCCACCGGAACATAAGTAGTTTGCAGGCTGTGGTTAAGCAGGGATCTAAGTAGGTCTGCTAGGTCATGTTTTAAGTTGTATAAAAGGGAATCTGGGACATTGTCTAGTCCCACTGATGCTGTGGTTTTGGCCCATACTGAGAGTGCAGGGTTGACTTAGTCTTTTGAGATAATAGGCTGAAGAATGGCAGCAGACATACTTTGGGGGGTGACCGGTGGAGACAGGGGCATGAAGTTTGCTCCAAAACTGTCAGCTAGCAGGTAGGCTATTACCTCCGGTTGATTATGGGTGGTGCCATGCACAACCACTTCAGTGCATAGCTGGGTATTCCCTTTTAGATTTTGGACATAGTTAAAGAATACCTTGTGATTATCCTTAGCTAGGGGGGCTATTTTTGCTTCATAATTAGCTTTGGAGGACTTGACAAGATCTCTAATATTTTTGTTTAAGTTAAAGAGGGATTTCTTCCTCTGCGTATCCATTTCCTTGTTCTTGGACATCATTAGTTTCTTTCTCTTGTTGTTTAGCCTGTTTATACTAGGGGTCTATCAGAATTCTGTGTTTTTTTCAGCAAGACCTAGTTTTAATCTGGTCAGGTACAGTCAATTCTATACACTGCGTACATGGTTAGACAGGATGTTAGTGTCCACCTCTGCATAGGAGTCTGTGTTACCTGTTTGAGGTGGCTTTGGAACTTCTTATAGGTTCATAGCTTCATAGGTAAGTACTAGGCTATCTGCCCGAGGGCATCTATAAGCCTAGCCAGAATGTGTTGGCTTTTGCTGCCCTCTTAGATTAGTTCCCTGTGCCTCGGTCCAGTAGAGCCATTAGTTCCCTGTGCCTCTGTGAAGCAGAGCCACTGAAGTGATCCCCGGGGTAAATTTTCCCATCCACTATCAAGGTTTCTCTTGAAGAGTGTTAGTGAGGGGCTCTGCCTAATGTAGATTGGAATCCTGTTCCAAAGTATGGGAAGTGTCTGGGACAGGAATCTATCCCTCCAGCACATCCTATTTATCATTTTGGTGAGGTTTAGATCCCTAGAGCATGTGGCTCTCGGGGATTTGTTTTTTTTTAGGTGGAGCATGTCCATCATTTCTGGGTTAAACATGGCCTTGTATGTCAGGCAGAGATCACCTCTGAGTAAGCGGTATGCAACCGAGTACAGCTGGAGTTTCTTCAGTCAGGCTGCATAGGGCATATGTTTGAGGCCAGTAATCCTCTTGGTGAGGTACTTCTGTGGTCTTTCCAGCTGTTGCAGGTGTCTTGTAAGGTACATCCCAAATGGGGCATTGTACTCTATGATGGGTCTGATGAGTGATGAGTAGAGGGACACAACAACCTCTTTTGTTCTAGATGTGAACCCTTTTGCAATTAGGTGGGCCACATAGAAGGATTTTCTAAACACCTTGGCAATATGATTATCAAAGGAGAGATTACTATCTACTTGGGTCCCCAGATCCCTAATTACATTTTCTGTATTTAGGGGACTACCACATATGTGGTAGTTCCAAAGGGGATGACTATGCACTTTTTGACATTTAGCTTGAGGCCATGACTTTTGCACCATGTATCCGTCTCAGTGAGACCCTTCTGGAGGATGTCTGTATCAGCTGGAGAGAAAATTATGGTCCCCAGTTTGCAGTAATCTGTGAACTTGGTCAGCCATAGTCCTCCTGTGCTTGGCTGTGCCTCTGAGAAGTATATACTGAACAGGAGGGGTCCCAGGACTGAGCCCTGGGGGATGCCATTTGTAACTGGTTTAGAGTCGGACCTAGATCCTACAACTCTCACCGTGTGGGTTCTAACCATGAGCCAATTGGCAACCCATCTCATGACATAGGGGTTTATGTTCAGGCTGGTGAGTTTGTCTATAATAACAGAATGGGGAATGGTGTCAAAAGCCTTTGCGAAGTCTATTATACCATTCCTTAGCAGGAGGTAATTTGTCTTGGAAAAATTCTTACGTGCTTTGGAGCTTGATGGGGTATCAGGCTTATAATTAAATCAAACAAGACTGATTTATGGTCTGATCTTACCATGAAGGACATCACACGGGGGGGGGGGGTGCAGTGCTCCCCAATGTTAGTGAGTACTATGTCTAGAACATTTGAACCCTCTGTGGGTGTGCTGAATAGCTGTCCAGAGCATTTGCATTAACAATGTCCAAGAACCTCTGAGCTAGCATGTTTGTGTTTGTGTATGTTTCACAGTTGATGGAAGAAAAGTTAAAATCACCCATGAACAAGATGTTGTGCTGTATGGCAAGTGACTCCAGTAAATCCAGGTATGCAGTATGCTTTTCCTGGTTCATGGTGGGGGACCTATATCTAGCTATGATGTGATAGGGGGCTTTGCCTATAGTTAATTGGACAGCTTGAGAGAGTCATACTGTTTGACCAGTCTTGAGATGTACTTGTCCTTAATGAAGATGGATACACCTCCTCCTTTGCTTCTTTCACAGTCATTTTGTGGTTGTAATGTATGTAAGGTATTGTAGTCCTGCACGGATGGGGTGCTTTCTGTGGCTATGAACCATGTCTCAGTGACTGGACAGATGTAAGCATCTTCCAAAGTGAGGAGTGCTTCTGGGGACTGCAGTTTCTTGTTTAGACTCCTAGCATTAAGCAGCAGAACCTTGAGTTAATCTAGAAAGGATTTTGAAACGTCGGGAGGTTGGTTATTCTGACACTGCCTAAAAAAGGCACAACACGGGTGGCTAATAGAAAAATAATAAAAAAAGTTGGACCACCAAGGTCAGTCGCTTCACTTTAATATAAAACAAGTAAAACCAAATAACTAAGCGCTTTCGCCAGGTACAGAATCTGGCTTCTTCAGAGTCATTTGGTTGAACAAAAAACAAAGTTTTAAATAGCAATCCACAGTACAAGCACCAATCAAGTATAGTGAATTTTGTGACATCATACAAATGTGTTTCCCATTTAAAGAAACATCCATAAAAGTGTAATGAATGAAATTAATATAGCATCTATATCATATTTACCAAATGAATATATAAAACTCTAGAATGACATAGGGGTTAAAAGGCAGGACAGAAAAATTGTGAAATATTAAAATGTTAAAATCATTATATTACAAATAAAAGACAGAACACACCCTGACCATTAAATCTTGTTGGCTCTAAGTTTTAAAATAGGCATTAGGGTAGTGCTGTCATTTAACCCAGGTAAATTCAAAGCGTTAAACCTGAGTTGTCATTGTAGTTCCTTTACTTCTACGTCGGCATTAACACCCCCCCTTTCATTGCTACACACTCTATCACAAAAAATAAAAACTTTTTGAAATTACCACAGTTTTTACTGTGTACATAAAGTGCATTGTGCTCATTCTTGTTTTTAATACATCTCAGATGTTCGGAAATTCTAGCATGCAGTCTGCGAATGGTTCTACCAACGTAAAAACCATCACAAGCTGTGCAGGTTGCCACACAGACCAGTTTGGTACTATTACAATTACATTTACCAGGGCATGAAATAGAAAATTTGTAATCCTTCACACATAACTAAGGGCCATCGTTAATAAATCGACAATACCTACACATACCACACTTAGTCATTAATGAAATGTTATGTTTCCTCTCAATGGGGTTACTCTCAAGAATGTTTTTTAGATTCTTACCCCTACCATAGTCTATTTGTGGTTCGATACCTAAAATATCTTTTGTAGTATTATTTAAACAAAATCTCCATCCATTTTTCAAACTGGAAATAAGTTGGAGAGCTATTGAATTGTACTTCAATACAAATACATTGCCAATGTGCTTATTAATCTAAAGTTATTCAAGAGACAGTTGAACTTAAAGATGTATCTTTCATCTACTGGTCACAATAAGCAGTCGATTTACAATGTATTGCCTTTAAAGAGAAGAAGTACATTCATCCCCCCACCACATCCTGAGATATTGGCCCTTGAAAGATGTGCTGAGAGTGATTTTAGGAAAATTTTAAATCAAAATAGGCAATGTTGTGATAATAGTTCATAGTTCAGTACTAAGCTAACTGCCCTTGCGAGCCATTTTAAGCCTAGCCAGTTATTCCTCACACATGATGAAAGAGTGGTTTTAAGAGACCTTGTCAACAATAGAAGATGTAGGTATATGAATCCTGACAAGGGTGGTGGGATGGTGGTCATGACTACTATGGACTACAGTTTAAGGATGAATGGTATATTAAACAATGATGAGACATACTATAAGGGCATCTAGAAATGAGGTTAACAGGGCCTATTCGAAGATCGACCTATATCTATATAATGCACTATTTCAAGGGATGATAGATGAGGTTGAATTCAACTACTTGACAGTTCCAAACACCCGGTATTACCCGTCATCTTTGGTATACCTAAAGTCCATAAAGATATTTATAATCTTCCCTTTGGGCCAATTGTTGCAGCAGGCAGTTCCAAAATGGAACCTTTAGCATCTTATGTGGACACATGGTCGAAGGTGGCGGTTGAGGAAGCTGAACACATTTTAAGAGATTCCTGGCACTGCTTGGAAAGATTAAGAGCTGTCAAAAATGAAACTAATTATGTGTTTTTGACTGTGGACGTTATTAATCTGTTCACTGTGATCCCCCATGATCAAGGTTTGATCATGTTCCATGAAAGTTTACTTAATAGTAATAGGATAGATAAAATTAAATTAAATTTATTGGTAGAATTCATGGAACTGGTTTTAAAAAACATTTTTTCTTAGTTTTGAGGGGGGAAATATATCAGCAAAAGACAGGTGCGTTGATGGGAGCAAGGTGTGCTCCTGTATTTTCAAACTTAGTTTTACCTGCTTGGGAGAATTCCTTTATTTTTTTCATCCAAATATATGGAAAATATTCTGCTATACAATAGATTTTTGGGTGATATAATCATCCTGTGGAGAGGTGATGACACTATAATTGGTGATTGTCTTGAATACCTGAATGATACGACAAACGTTTTTAAGTTCACGTACACCTGGCATAAGGATGAGATTAATTTTTTGGACATTACCCTGAAAAAATCACCACAAGGGTTGTGTAGCAATATTTACAGAAAGGATACCTATTCAAATTCACTATTACATTTTGGTAGCTGACACCCCTACCATCAAAGAAAAGGCATAATAAAGGGGCAGATAGTGACAACATCTCGGCTAGTTAGAGAAAATATATTGTTCAAGGAAGAAATTTTCAAATTGATTGGAATGTTTCTAGAGAGGGGGTACCCTCTTAAGTTATTATGAAATGTTAAAAAAGAAATTATGAGAAAAAGGGACAAACTCTACACCCCAATTTTAAGAAATTAAGTATTGGTGATGCAAGATGTGGTTTATACCAAGAAGTCTAGGGATGTATTTGTATTGAAGTACAATTTAATAGCTCTCCAACTTGTTTCCAGTTTGAAAAATGAATGGAGATTTTGTTTAAATAATACTACAAAAGAAATTTTATGTATTGAACCACAGATAGTCTATGGTAGGGGTAAGAATCTAAAAAACATTCTTGAGAGTAACCCCATTGAGAGGAAACATGATGAATAAAATACCCACAACAGGAGGATGTCAATGTATGGTGGCTCAACATGCCAGTCACTTGCCCCATACCATATACTTCAGTATTGGCTGAATTGGAGCAGATGACTGCAAGGGCTAAATGCCTAGTTAAGTCTGCTGGAATGCCCACTGAAGTACACCAACCCCTGTCATCCTCCACAGCAGTAGAGCATCAGCAAATACATATAGCAGATGAAATTTCTGCAGCTTAAATACACTATCATGACTATTTGAAGGAGGACACTACAGGATTAAAAGTGTGTAATTAACCCACAGTGCCATAATTCTCTGCTGCGTCCGATGCCAGCTGGAAGCATTCTTCTGTCACCCTGCCCATAATGAGAGGCACAATGGATATACAAGCCATTATACAGTATATCACACACACGTGGGACTGATACACAGTTTGTAGTGCAGAACTGCAGCTCAGCATATACATGCCAGCAAGCAGAAGCTGGAATGCATGGCCACTGCCTTGAACACACACTATATTATCATGTGTTTGGCAAAGAAGCAGAAGCAGTGCATGGTGGCCACAGCCAGGACATCATTCTACACTGCCACATGTAAAACAAGAATAATACCACTTATCTCTCCTATCAATGAAGGTTCAAGATGAGGAGAGGTTTTGAAGGGGAAGTGCTGTAGCCCCAAAGTGCTTGCTTTCTTCCTGGACCAGAGGAGTTCTTTGTCCTAGTATTTGTTTGCTTGCAGTTCCTGTTGGAATGAACTTGGGTGCCACTTTTAGAAAAATGATGCAGACAGTACCCAGATCTTGTTATAGTTGATATTGCTTTATTAGCAGATGAGTGCTGCTTAGAAGACTAGGTGCAATGAGGCAAGAGCAGGATATGGTATCTGCAGCTAGGACAGACATCTATACTACTACATGGTACAAAGGAACAGAAGCAGATATATTACTACAAGTATGTGGAAACAAGCAGATGTATTATATACTGGCCACCCCCCCTCCCCACCATGGCCATGTATCCTACCCAACAAACAACACAGTGCCAGATTAATATAGCTGTAAACAGCACACACGGCATACAGGCAATATCCCACAAAACCAATCTGAAATATCCTGAAGTCTGTCAGAAGAAAAAATATTTATGTTAGGAATAGATCTGTGATAGTAAAGTAGGTTAGTAACTGCAGTATGCCACAAATAAGGAAACAGCACTTACTATACCTGCCTAGGGTCTATATCATTTCAATGAAAACTTACTTTGTCAAACTGCAATTCATCGAACTCACATTCTTGAAACCTCTCTTCATCAAACGGCTGTTTCATCAAACTTTTTCACACAGAAAAGCAATGGCCAGCCAACCTAGTGCTTGTAACTAAATTCTAGACATTTAAAGCCCACCCCAGTGGGGGACTTCACTGCCCCACACCCCCTAACTAAATATACAAATTCCAACATTGCACTACAGTGAGTAAAAGGGCAAATTCCCGATGATGGCCAACTGTTTGTTTTTCCCTGGGAAAAAATTTGATTAAATGTCCATTGGATGGAGTGAGGTTGCAGCAAAGAGTATTCGATGAATAGTTATTTGATAAGGTTTGTCGCTGAAATGACATAGACCTACTTGCCTCACCTGTGCTTCCCATGTCAGGAGGTCTTCATGGCAATGGCTGCAAAGGTCAATGTGTTGATACCCATTTTACACCCATGTATGGGGAATACCACTAGGCCTGGTCTATTAATCTCCTTGTTCATACCTGGCATCCTGTTATGTAATGGAACCACAAAAGGACCCAACAGTTGCTCGTTGAGATGGCTTTGCAGGAAACATTATTTTGCTGTATGTATCACACGAGTCAAGCACTCTCAGGGGGTAGAAACAGTGACACTTTGCCATGAGTATACAGTAATACAAAATGACAGCTCATGAATTATATCGCACACTGGGCTGTGAATCACTTGTAATGCAGTTTAGTGCTACAGCGTAGCATGGCACTCACACATGCACAGCCTGCCTTCATGAAGGGACATGCACAAGTCAGTAATGAATGGCACAATTTGCCCTCCTTATGTTGCTCATATATCTGGATGTTGCCCTGTTGTTGCCCACTACCAAGTGACTATTTAATGCATTAACAAAACACAGATACCCACATTTATAGAGTAGTTGCATCATTTGCACTTTGCAGTTTGGAAAGCATACCTTCCGCTGTGCTGTCACACACATACAGGAATGATTTGATAAGGAGCATGTCACTCATAGTCTTTTCTATTGCACATTGTAAGGTTGCAAGCTTGAAAACCAAATTAATCATTAGGCTTCATTCTACCTTTCCCAACTAGTCAAATTAATTTATTCACATTTCTTGAAATCTAGCATTCCATTACCATTTACCCCACCACATCTGCTGATATATTGGGTAATGCATTGAATACGTCTTCTGTAAAAAGCCACTTTGTAATATTTCATCTGACTCACCCCCCTTCAAGAAGCACAGAATTACATCCTTTTCAATGATATACATCACCTTACCCTTATAAAGACCCTTAATATGTCTATAAATCCGTAGCACAGCTCCATATTCCACTTTTTGCAAAATGCATACTGTATACTAAGGACCTCAAGTCACATTTTCTTCACATAGGTTTAGTTACTGAATAATCTTCTTATTATCTGTAATCTTCTTAACCTTTTCTGTCATATTCATACAGTTATAATGATGTATCACCCAATACTAAACAGCTTAGTTTTGTAGAGCAGTTATTTTAGATTTAGATGGTTTAGCTTGTATAAAAAGGTACTTGAATAACTCTTTTAATAAATAAGCTAAAATGTCAGTCATAGCTGACTAAGGAATGAACAACAAAAGGAATCCAGCATGGTAATATGACCATGATGGGCATGGTGGTAGCTTTGTTTGCAGCTGGTATGCAGCCTGAAGGCAGCCTAACAGGTACTATTGTTGTACTGTAGGCAGACAAAGGGCAACCTGCCCCACTCCAGAAGAAACTCATCCCTGTTGGAATTGCAGACTAGCACTGGAGCAGAAACATCTGGAACTAAATAAGCTAAGCAACGGCTGGAAGTGCAAAGATAGCAGATTTAAGCTGAAGTGAGAGAGAAGCCATGCCAGCCCAAAGGGGGAGAGATTATGATTTGTGAGGTGCATATGAGTCATGGGAGGGGTATATGAGTCATGGGAGGGGCAGCATGATGTTGAGTGCCCAGGTCAGTGCAAAACCTTTTCCTCTGTACAAACAGGGGGATAATTTGGTATGTTTTACGTGTACATATTAAAGGGTATATAATCAATTTCAAGTTGACTCAGGGCAATGGGTGAGGTTTTTATCTCCTTTTCTCATGGATAAAGTAATGCATGCAGATTCTGAATTTAGAGATGTTGATTGTTTAAATTACACCAAAGATAAAAAGAGTGTTTACTTGCATGTTTTAAACTTACTACAGAAATGTACAGAAACATTTCGAAAGCAAGGAAGAAAGGCAGATGCCAGTGAGACTTAATGTACTCCAGAAATCAGTCCTGATTTTCATTGTTGGTGATTGATGTAAGGTCACCACATTTAAAATGTTTGCAGATCCGTTAGTGACAGAACAATCCATCAGTCCTGTTTGGGGACATGAAGATTTAACTGGCAGACAGGGAATGTAACATTGCTGAGGAAATGGGAAGGAAGGGTAACCTTTATCTAGCTAGCAGGTTGCCAGTGCATAGGAGGAGATACCCAGTGCTACATATGGGTTTGAAGGAAGTTAAGCTATCACAACAGGTTACACAGGAAAAGAGAGAAGCCATGGGCTCTGGCACTTGCCCAGGTTTTGGAGTTAACTGTCTCAAATGTAATGAAAATTAGCATGCACATTCTTACTGTTCATGGAAGCAGAGTGGAGAACAAAGGTCACAGAAAGTGGCAAAGTGAGTACTGGAGCTATGAAGGGTTATCTGAGACAACAGTTGTACCAATCTACCACAAAAGTCTGTATCCTATTTTGCTGGACAAGAAAGAGGCAATTTCCAAGAGGGATACTGCCTCAGACACAATCATAACTAAACCTGCAGTGCTAAAAAGATCAGTACTTGCCTGGCCAGTCTCTTTTAGTTAGGGCATTAGGAGTGAGAGCATTTCAAGTACCATTGGTATACATTTGTCTGGATTGGGAAGGTGTAAGGAGACAGAATGCAGGGGGCTGTTTGAGGGTACTCCTGCTGATGTCCTTGTAAGGAATTACTTTCAGATATGTATCTACAAACAAACGTTTTTGAATACCTATTTACACTATTCCAGCTCCCACCCTTTTCATCAGAAGCATACAAGGTCAAGGGTCAGTTCGTAAGAGCTGCATGCATGGTATCACAATTCGACGATTTTTTTTTGACAAATGTGAACACATCATGTTCCTGGCCATTACCCATCTAGTCTGGTCAATGAGTTGATGTATGAAGTCATTAACAAACATAAGAGGAATTGTTTTACACTGATTATCCAAGATGAGCCCAGCATAACACATATCACTCTTCAGCATTCTACAGTAGAACCACCTCTTTTCTCCTCTCCCATACTCGAAGCAGGGGGAAGTATGGGCATAATTCCTACAAGCCTAAATTACAGTGGTGCCTTTATTACTCCATACAGTGTGGACAGCGGATACATAAAGAGTATTAACTCTGCTCTATTCAAGGAGGACATAAATATATTGAATAAGGTAGGTGGCAAGCCAAATATAGAGTATAAGCACGGCCGTAACTTAAAGAAAGTAGTGGAACATTTTGGTACTGGGAATCATTTTCCCACAAAGAATTTTAAAGTGGCAATGTGTGGCATTTGTTCTATTTGTAAATTTATAATGGCATCTGAAGATTTCAAGGTCAGTACCCAGTCTCACTAGTGGCATTGTATATGCTGTTCTGTGCAAAAAATGTCCAGCATTTTATATCAGTAAAACCGGTCATAAATTAAAAGGCTGTGTCTATGAACATATAAATGACATCAGAAATAACTAGGGAACACATGCTTTAGCCAAACATGCTTCAGATATTCCACGTCATTTTTTCAATTTTGTGATCACTGAGAAAATAACACAAGATGAATGTAGGGGTCTGTGGCAGCTGTATCTAGAAAAACATGAGCTATTTTGGCAACTCAGTCTCCGTACTAACAGCTGGCATGGCCTTAATTGTAACACCTCCATTGGTTATTTGCTTAAACTTAATGCTTTAAAAAGATAAAATAAAAAATGTAAGTAATTTCTCATCTTTCAGTTTTTTTCTTATAGTTCCTTATTACTATATTTTGCTCTCTATATGAATATTTTTTGGATATTTCTTTGCATCTTTTTGTTGTGTAATAACATTTTAGGAACAAGTTTTTTTTATGTTTTTTATGCTTTTATTATCCCTTCCATGGCTTTGTTTATGGTTTGTTATTTAAACTAAGCTTAGGTGACATCTTTTTTCAATGCTTAATACCCATGGAACACTATGTAATTTACCCTATTGGGTAAAGATTTTAATAGGGGTGTATAGCTTTAAATTTCATGACTGAAAGAGGGATGGTTCTTATGTGACCTATGATGTTATATACGCTCCATATCAAATGTGTTTGGATATTTACTGTGTTATCTGAAGAATTTTGTGTTGATTAAAACGAAAGTACTAAAACCAAATGTTTCAACAGCCTTTTCGTGTTTTTTTTTTTAGATTGTTTCCTGCTGGAACCATAAATTGGAGTCTCTGCAGTAGCTTATTTTTCCCCCTCCATGAACCAGGGTAAGCACACTGCCTACCTTGATTTACTGGAATCGCTTGCCATACAGCCCATCACCTTAGTCATGGGAGATTTCAACTATCCTTCCATAGACTGGGGGACATACACAAGTAAAAACACGCTTGCCCAGAGGTTCCAGGATAAATGCTCTGGAGCATATAGTCTGCACCCCCACTAGGGGATCTAATTTTCTGGACATAGTACTCACCAACATGAGGGGTCACTGTACTCCCCCATGTGTGATGCCCTCTCTGGTTAGGTCAGATCACAAATCACTCTGTTTTGAAGTAACTACTGAAACTGACACCCTCACAGGAATAAAAATCATAAAAATCTTCACCAAAGCTAACTACAGCCTACTAAGCAATGGTATAAAAAGCTTCATGCCACCCACAATCACAGACATCAATGATCACTATGCAGAAGTGTACACAAATATCCTGTACAAACAAATAAGTGACTGCATAAACTCTGATGTACCTGACTGGATCAAAGACAGGTCTTCCCATAAAAAGAAACCACTGTGGTGGACTTATACTATAAACAGATTATATAACAAGTGGAAGAAACTGTTGTCTAAAAGCAAGAGGGATATTACTTTGCAGAGGAAAAGTTACCCCCCAAGCCTAAACAAGAAAATCAGAAATCTTGTAAAATTTTCTAAAACAAATTATGAAGCTAAAATCGCTTCCCTAGCCAAGGATAATCATAAGGCATTCTTTAACTATGTCCGAAATCTAAAAGGGAATGCCCAGCTATGTGCTGAACTAGTTGTAGATGAGATCATTCATACTATACCAGAAGATATCACCAAATTACTAGCTGACAAATTCAGTGCAAACTTCACCCCCTCATCTCCACCTACCATATCCCAAAGCATACCTGACACCAGTTATCTGCCTAGTATCTCTAGAGAACAGGTCATCTCTGCACTCACCATGGCCAAAAACACAGTGTCAATGGGAACAGATAGCATCCCAGGTTGTTTACTAAACAATCTAAAACAAGACCTAGCAGACCCACTTGATGTTCTCTTTAAACGTAGCTTGTGAACTAGCTATGTTCCTGCAGAATGGAGAACAGCAACAGTAATTCCCCTGCACAAACTGGGGCCATCAACTGACCCTGGGAACTACAGATCCATAAGTATAACTAGTCTCATCTGCAAGGTTATAGAAAACATTATCATGGACCTTATCAACAAGGACATAGTGCAACCTCCAAATGATGCATCCAACCTGGTTTGGCTTTGTTAAGGGTAGAGCTTGCTTATTAAACCTGGTAGACTTCTTTGAGAATATCACCAAAGGACGAAGGCAAGACAGTGCACACAGCCTATCTTGACCTTGCCAAGGCTTTCAACACAATTCCCCAGTCTGGCATGATTGAGAAACTCTCCCAGATAGAGATTAATCCTCACATTACTAAATGGGTAGCCAATTGCCTCACCAGCAGAACACAATCTGTTAAAACTGGTCACTCTACCTTCACCAGTAGACATGTCACCAATGGACTACAACAGGGGTCTGTGCTAGGCCCCTTGATGTTTAGCATCTATTTCTTGGAAATCCAGGCCAAAGTAGACAGCCTTTGGCTCACCAAGTTTGCAGATGATTGCAAACTGGGAGCAATCATTGATTACCCCAACAATGTCAACATATTACAAGAAGGACTAACACAAGCAAATGACTGGTGCCAAAGCCATGGTCTAAAACTAAAGCAAAAAAAAGCATTATTATTCCCTTTGGGAAAAGGGAATTCCCTGCAAAGTACAATATTGACAGCACCCCCCCCCCCAAGCTCCAACTTAGTGGTGTGAAACTTGGGTACACAGGTTGATAGCAATCTGAGCTTTGACCACCAAGTTTTCACAGTGGTGAGGAAAGCCTTCTGTGTAGTACATCTCATAAGCAAGGGCACAGCATCCAGATCAAGGGATGTTATAACTCCACTGTACTCGACCCACATCAGACCACTATTAGAGTATAATGTACACTTTGCATGTACCTCATTAGACACGTGCAGCAGCTGGAGAGACCACAGAGGTTTATCACTAAGAAAATAAAGGGACAGCAAACCATGACCTACATGGACAGGCTGGCCCTGTCACTTTACTTTGTATCTTATAGGTTGCTGAGAAGTGACTTGTGCCTGGTCTATCGAACAATCTCCAACCCTGCCCTAATTGAAATGCACACATCTACAAGTCAAATGGCTCAAGAGTCACTCGCTCTAGGGATCTCAACCTAGCTTTTGACATTAACAGATCATGCTGACAGACAGATATGTCTTCCAGAGACAGCTGCTTCTCTGTAAAACAGAACTCCTCAATGACCCTATTCAAATGCAACCTAGATAATTGGAAGACAGACCTTAAATTTACCTCATGGACAGTGGTAGCCAGTATTGATCAGAGAAACACAGTCTCTACTATATTAATATAATAAAATCCTATCATGAAAGAGAGGCTCTGGTAATCAGTATCTGCTGTGGAGTGCAGGTTGAACAGGTGGTAGATCTCCTTATTGAGGTTCCATCTGACACCTCAGTAGATGAGGCAACTGTATTTCAGCAGCTATCTTCTATGCATCTTCAGGAAATCCAAGTCATGCTACAGGGATTTAAGGATATGTTTACTGGAAATCCACTGTACCCCAGCTGGGGGAGCACTGTGTACATGCAGGACCCAAACAACCCAGTAACCCATCAAATAAACACTTTATATGATGCTTGAAAGAATTAAGAAACTCTTGAACAAGGAACTGCAGGATGGGTTCAAACAGAGGTTAACTCAAGAGTTCAAAACTCCCTTGGCCTCGCCAGTGGTGCTGGTACCTAACAAAGATGGCAGCATCAGTTTCTGGGTGAACTTTAGAAAACTGAGCAGTTACACAGAGACAGAGTCTTTGCCCATTTCCCAGAAAGAATAGATGAACTCTTGGAGTAGCTAGGTGGGCCTAAGTATCTAACCGTTACTGACTTAACCAAAGGTTACTGGAAGGTTCCCTTAACCCTGCAACCAGAGAAAAGTCAGCATTTGTGAATTCAATCAAAGCATATGTGTTTACAAAAAATATCCTCTAGAAGAGTACCCCAACAACTTTCTAGAGAGTGATAGAGCACATTCTGACAAGAACAGGGATTAATGCCATTGGTTCCCTATCTGACATCGCCATCTACAAATGGTCATGGGTAGAACATTTTCAACATGTCAGGGGGTAGCAGGGTTGGCTACAAAGAACAGGGAATATTATCAAGACTAAGAAGTGGCAGGTGGGTAATACAGAGGTATCTAATGCATGCCACAGAGTGGGTGGCAGAAATATCAGGTCAGAACTAGACAATATCAAAGGTATTTGGGCATGGTCCACATCTACTGCCAAGGAAAATATGATGGTATGCTTAGAAACCATGGAATACCATAGGACCTTTGTCCCCACACTGTAGCTGAATAACCATTTCACTTAACAGGCCTTATCATGGCAAAATAGGCCAGATAATGTTGTTAGGATGTAGCTTTGAGCAGGAATTTCAAAAGCTCAAAGAGAATTTGAGTGGACCCCTTGTACTAGCCAGTCCTGATTATAGTCAAGAACTCAATGTACAGGTAGATATTTTAACTATGGGGTGGCAGTTGTAGGTAGTCATCTATGAGGGATAAGGATACCTTATTATTTGAATTACATTAAAAGGTAAAAAAATACAGGAGAAGAGTAAATGTTAAACATCACTGTTCTCCTATAAAGTATTTTTTGCATCTGGGCAAGCTCCCTGAACCACCTGATGCATGAAGAAGTCACTGATATATCCCAAATATATATGGACCAACTCTGACATTGTTATACCTAAGAAAAAGGAAACAGCAATCTCAGACTTAATATATGTAGGTGTGCCTTTTCAGTTATTCAGTCTCAGTGTACTGAGACTCACACTAATGAAGATTATTAAACAGTTATGAATGTTCCAGAAACTGCACTCTTGTCTCACCTGTGCTTTTTGAAGGTTGCCTCCATAACACTTGTTTGAGATACCTGGGCGGAATTGAATTTTGGTGTAAGGAGGAAAAATGTAGTGAAACATCTAATAAATATTTTCTTTCTTATTTCAGACTGTTAGCATTTTCAGTAGATATAGGTAAGCTCTGCTTAATTGACAGTATTTTGACTCCTGTGAAATAAGAATACATGTAGTTTTGTGACCTTTTCTGTAAATTGAGTAAATCAAATAAAAGGAAAAGAATTGTAAGAAACTTGTTATTTAAATGTAAACTGTGACTTCTTTGTGTCTCCTATGGCAAGAAGCTATCAGGTCATAAAACACAATTAGTAAACTGCAAATTCTTGCTTCTCCTGTGTCAAGAAGCTGTAAGGTCATAACATGCAATTACAATCTATTTCAAAGAAGTAGCTAGACAGATGTAAATAGCTAAGCAAACAGTTTTATGGGAAATCATTTTAGATTATTTTGTTTCCTATGTGTAGGAATGGGTTGATGTCCTTGTACCTGAGAGGCTACTCCATGGCATAGGAAGGGGGGTCTCCAAGTGAAATCATTTGTTTTCTTTGAAAAATAAAGTGATGTGATATGATATATACCTGGAACTAAAGCAAATGTAAACATACTCTTAGTTTTGCTTGTTTTAATTTGGTATATCTATCTTCACAGGTGAATATTAGGCTAATTGCTGTGTATGGCTATTTTAAGCCTAGCTAATAACTTCAGGTCACAATCAAACCCTCTATTTTGTGTCTATAAGGTGAAGACCTTAACCATTATGCCACCCCCTTACTTGTTTGAAATTTTCCTTATATATCTTTACTAACTTGGACTAGTTTGGTATATTGAGAGATGGATGGGGTCTAGAGTAAGATGTAGATCAAATTATTCCTTAAATCTCTGAATCAAGAGTGGTCAAGTAGTTGGTGTGTTTGGCTTCTAGCCATATCTAGATTGGTGGTCATGCTACCATGCCATGAAGTATGATAATGGGAACTGGAGACTTCTACTAGCCTTCAATTGGAATTGTGTGTACGTGTGTGTGTGTGTGTGTGTGTGTGTGTGTGTGTGTGTGTGTGTGTGTGTGTGTGTGTGTGTGTGTGTAAATAATTAGCTTGAAAGGCAGTCACAATGAATAAGGGGCAATGAAAGACATTGTGTTCCACAGAAAGAGTGGTAAGAAAAGTGCCTGGACTGCTAGTTCAAATACTCAGCTCTGTAATTAATCAGTGTGCACTCCTAGTCTGAGGGCAGATGTAGGAAGTCCATACCCAGGACAGCAGTGCATAATCCATTTATGCTGGGGGGGGGGGGGGTCAAGTTATATTTGGTGAACTGGTTATTTAATCAGTGTTGTGATTTTTCTCTTTTACTTTAACCTGCTGGAGATCATTGGTGTGACTGAAAACACCTCCTCTTTGGTGCCCATCAGACCTATTTTTTACAGTGGAGTAGATTTCTTGACCATATTTCCTGTTCCTCACATACCCAGATGTTATATAGGCTGGAAATTGTGGGATACAAACTACCTTAGTTCCTACTTGATTTTTATAAGCAGATGTCAGGTAAAGAATAACATCCATCATAATAGTTACCTGATTCCCTTATCCTATAGAGCTGTATAGATCATGTATCTGAGTTACCTTTCTTCTCTTTTTTGTATACATCCTCTGTCATTACCCATTCATTTAACAATAATCTGTTAAACCAGAAAATATTCAACTGGGCACAGTGGATGATCTTACCTTATTTTCAAAGCCACACTTACCCTGAGATATGCGTATCTCACATGAGAATTTACTCCTTAAATATTAATAATATCATTACCAAGTAAAAACAGACTACACATTCTGCAACTTAAACTGACCAACAGAGGCACCTCATCTTTTCAAGAAATGCACGTCTGAAGGAAAGAACCAGCTAAACCTTCTTCAAATGAATATACCCTCTCAGCTGGTCTCTTACATTCTTCTAGAAAACAGAAAGTATGCGGATATGTTTATAAAATGGTACCTAATTAATTGCACCCTTTTTAGACTCAGCTAATGGCAGTACAGGGAGTTAACCCCTCTCAGGTTCAAGTGTAATAACATCCTATCCCTAATAAATGTTTACTTATAATGGGGAGTGACAGCAGAGTCCTCCTATAAAATAGTAGTTGTATTTCAAGCTGAACAAACAATAAAAGGAAGTGACTTTAATTCCGTTACTGATGCTCAAAACTCCTGCAACTGATACTTTTTTTTACTTTTGGATACATACTGTGTTTATTCTTGATTTGGGATTTTCTTTACCTTCGAAATGGTTACATTTTAATTATACTTTAATGCCTATTATGCACATATCAAAATGGAAATATGTTATATTGTATCATCTGACTTATATTTTATTCAGAAATATTGGGTTATTCCTAAAATCCTTCGTAGTCATCACATTGTCTGTTTAAATTTATTTAGTCATGAACCATGCCTAGCCCATATATAAAAACCATGTCCAGTAATTTTAAACCTGAGTAATTTAAAGCACATCTAGTTCAAATCCTACAGGAATTTGCTGACAATAAAAAATTCTGAAATATCTTTTCAGATTCTCTGACACTATCCCAGTATTTTATTAAATCTAACTTAGCTCCTCCTGGTCTTGTCACCAACAAATGCTATTGAAGACCATACTCCATCACATTCAGAAATGCAATGTTGCATTCTTTAAAGAGCAAACCAAAGAGACACTATACAAGAAATATGCCCAGTCGTATAGTAGGAAAATACAAACTGTCATTGGCAAATAAAAGTACAGTTGGTCTTGATTAACTATGGTTATAGTATTATTCTATTACCCTGCAGGCCAACAGTAAAGTAGCAAATAAAGTTTACTTCGTTGGAAAGATAAGGCAAGAGAGAAAGAGAGAGGGCATCTTCAAACAGTAAACACAAAAATCTGCTATATTTCATTACAAAATATCTGTACACATTCAGTTTTAACTGTACTACCTTATTTAAAGCAGACAGTAATTGCCCTTCCTAAAAGATTTAATTAATTCAGCCCTTTCAGGAATTAACATTCTTACTTCAAATATCACTGATCAAGAAACATATTTTAAACTGTTTTCCACTGCAGAACTAAATCACATGATTGTTGATTCCAAGCTAAGCAACACACATATATCTTTACCATATGAACTATACAAACATGTTCTATATGCCTATAAATATACTTTAATAAATATGTAAAATTATGACATATTTAAAAACTTCTACATACTGAAATAATTATTAATTGTGATCTAATTAAAACCAAAAAGTATCCCACCTTATTATAACATTACTGAACTGGTGGACTATAAAACTAAAGTCTCTTCAGGATACTGTCTAGAAATATTGTATGAGTTGAGGTTACCAATAATATAATCTAATTAGGCCTTAAATCAGTTTAGGGGCTTAATACTTTCTGGGCAGTATTCAACATTGTGTTTCATGGAGTAAGGTTCATAGGTTCATAGGTAGGAACTAGGCTATCTGCCCGATGGCATTTATAAGCCTAGCCAGAGTGTGTCGGCTTTCGCCGCCCCATTGATTAATTAACTGAGCCTCTGTCAAGCAGACAATGAATTGATCCCAGGGGTGTATTTTCTGTTACCCATCCACTTTTCAAGGCTTCTCTTAAAGAGTGTTAGTGAGGGGCTTTGCCTAATGTAGTTAGGAATTTTGTTCCAAAGCATGGGGGAGTCTCTGAGACAGGAATCTATCCCTCCAGCATGTTCTATTTATTGTTGTGGCAAGGTTTAGCTCACTAGAGTGCGTGGCTCGCAGTGACTTGGATTTCTTTAGGTGGAGCATGTCCATCAATTCTGAGTTGGACATGGCTTTGTAAGTCAGGCAGAGATCACCTCTGAGTAAGCAATATGCCACTGAGAATATCCGGAGTTTTTTCAGTCGGGCTGCATAAGACATATGTTTGAGGCCAGTAATCCTCTTGGTGAGGTGCTTTTGTGGTCTTTCCAGCTGTTGGAAGTGTCTTGTGAGGTACATCTCAAATGGGGCATTGTACTCTATGATGGGTCTGATGCGTGACAAGTAGAGGGGCACTATAACCTCTTTATTTCTAGATGCAAACCCCTTAGTAATTAGATGGGCCACAGAAGGATTTCCTAACTACTTTAGGAATATGATTGTCAAAGGAGAGATTATTATCTACCTGGGTCCCCAGATCTCTTATTACCTCTTCTGTATTAAGGGGGCTGCCGCCTATGTGGTACTTCGTGGGTGTTTTATTTTTCCCAAACGGGATGACTATGGATTTTTTGGCATTTAGCTTGAGGCCATGACTTTGACACCAGGTGTCTGTCTCAGTAAGGCCTTTTTGAAGGATGTCCGTGTCAGCCGGAGAGTTAGTTATGGCTCTGAGTTTGCAGTCATTGGCGAACTTGGTTAGCCAGAGTCCTCCTGTGTTGCCTGTACTTCTGAGAAATATATGCCGAACAGTAGGCGTCCCAGAACCAAGCCTTACCGGACACCACTTGTGACTGGTTTAGAGTCAGACCAGGAGCCCGCTATGCTTACCATGTGAGTTCTGTCTGTAAGCCAGTTGGCAACCCATCTTGTGACGTAGGGGTTTATGTTCAGGCTGGTGAGTTTTTCTATAATACCAGAGTGAGGAATGGTGTTGAATGCCTTGGCGAGATCAAGGAAGGCTGTGTGAACCACCTTTCCCTCGTCTATGGCCTTGGTGATTGTCTCGAAGAAGTCTGCCAGGTTTAGTAGGCATGATCTGCCCTTAACAAAGCCGAACTGGGTCAGGTCAAGTGTTTGGAGGTTCCCAATGTCTTTGTTAATGAGTTCCATGATGATGCGCTCCATAGCCTTGCAGACCAGGCTAGTCAGGCTTATGGGACGATAGTTACCAGGGTCAGTTGTGGCCCCTCCTTTGTGGAGCAGAATAACCGTTGCTGTGCGCCATTCTATGGGCACATAGCCTGTGGAGAAGCTGAGGTTGAACAGCGTGTTTCGGTGGGGGGGTTAGTTTGTTCTGTAGTTCGTGCAAGACATAGCCTGGGACACCATCTGGCCCCATTGATGCTGTGTTTTTGGCTTTTGAAAGGGCTGTTTTCACCTGTGCTTCTGTGATTTCCGGGACACTACACTTTTTTGTTATTGTTGTGGGCCCTTTTGAAGGTGAGAGGGAGGTGAAGTTTGCACTGAATCTATCTGCCAGGATGTTGGTGCATATAAAAGCCCTCTGGGGCTCATAAAATACATAGCCCAATAATACAAGATCCAGCACATGCTCTTGCTTCGCTGTGCACCACTAATATCCCTAATAAGAATTATCTATGCAAATTATCTAATTCCCCAATCATGTACAACTGTCAAGCAATACTATACCATTTTATGTGTTTGCTATAATAGTCCAACAACCTACAAATAGCCATTGTGCAATTCCTCTCCCTGTCAGTACACAGCTCAGAAGAGAACACGGTTAACATACTACCACTGTCAACCCCACCCCATTCTGGGGGGGGGCATATCTGCTAAACAGCAGGAAAATCCATGCCAGCAATGGAAATTGATGTGGTGCAGGCAAACCCTGCTACACACTAACGCAAACTATCCACCCATATTGTAGGCAGTATCCCACCAATAGAAGATCACTCATCACCACATCCCCTAATTACTTCACTATAGTAACAAACCATGGCCTGCCATCAGGCCTAATGACTGGGACTGCTTTACAAACCACAGTGAAGCATGACAGCACTGTATGGTGCAGCAACGTAAGTCATGGGAGGGCATAATATACTGCACCATTTAGGAGCAAATAGCTACTTGGCAAGCCATACTGTGACATATTAACTTTGTATTTAATTATTTAATATATTTGAGAGGAAGAGGTCTAAAACAGCAGACCAGCTTCAGGTTTACAAACTAAATTAGATCACATTTACATTATAACAAACCTTACTGTTTTGTATTATTTGGTAAACATGGTCAAACACATTAAATCTTAATAACTTAAAAAAATAAAAGGTTCCAACTCTCTGAAACCGCAGCAGACCAAACAGTTGTGTGCTTTATGCTAATGGCACTAAGGTATTCTTTGCTATTGTTTCATACACCCCCACACACACACACACACACACACACACACACACACACACACACACACACACACACACACACACACACACACACAAAATGCATGATATAACATTCATGCTTTTGACTGTTCCCTGTGATCTAATTTCTCCATTAAAGAGTTTAGGGAGGATCACAGCTAACAACAACTGAAGAAACATGCAAGTCTTTAAACAATTTAAATTCACTTTAACATGTGTGAATGAAAAGCCTCATACTACCGTGTGTATTATTGTCATTTCTCATAATGAGTTTATCAGTGCTTCATATCCCTCACTGTGAAGAGATTAAAACACTCTGTACCAGCCTGAAACTCCTAGATGAATATGTATTTATGATGAGATGTCAAACACACCACAAGCAAGAAAAGTGATTTTAGAATTTACTTATTTCAGAATTCAAATTTCTAATCATAGCTTTATAGTTGGAAAAGGAATATGGTTAGCATATATAAACAAGGTGCTAACATACTTCTGTTACCCTCTCATGTTTATGCAAACAATGTTTAATTTACTTATTATTTTATAAAAGTGTAGCCAAGTAAGCAACGTATGTTGTGTTAGTTAGTTTCAGCACAAAGAGGCGCAAAGCAACATTGCTCATTTTCCTGTCTATTATGAAATTCAGCTGCAAAAACATTAACCCGGAAATTAAGATGAAATCCTGGCATTCATGATTATTAAAAAGTAAGCCTTATGCAGGATGACATTTAGCTTCTTGCCGATAACATAATAAAAGTTGTTAATGACATTAATGAACCACTAAAGGCAATCCATATGACACTAGATATAGTAAGTAAACAATATAGACAAATAGGAGGGGCATTAAAGGGAAGTAACAATGCGTCTACTCATGTCCATTGGTACAATGAAGGGCCTCCACACAATGGAAATACCCATCATTTCCTTATTACACCCACCTTGGATGATATAATTGCATTAGAAAATGGACATTTTTTATTGCATTTTGTTATCTGCAGCACTGGACTTCTTTTGATATGTTTGCATGCACACTGGTGGTTGTAAGAGAAATGGAGTGATATTCATAGTACAGGACTTAATATGTACATCTGTGGACAGTGCCATTGCACGCATATGCAAATAAACCCAGTGCAGGTTATCTGCATTGACTAAGAAAACGCAAAGGTGTTTTGCTGGTGATAACTGGGTCAAGACCCCTGCCTGCTCCTGCACACACCAGAGACCCATGTTAATGGTGGGAGGAGTGTATGTGTCCCTATTGGCCATTGTATGCCTGCCATAAATCCCATCAGCCCTGGGTTAGTAATCTACTGTCTAGCCAGTGTCCAGTTTCTAGCCTGGGTTACCTAAGATAGCTCAGCTGAGCACTATTTTATACACCTTAATTTTCAGCTTATATGGCATTTTTCTGTCATACCTACTCCTGACACTCCGTGCCATTTGCCTGCAGACCATTTCATTCTAGCTCTGACCTCCTCACTCAGACTTCCCTTCTCCTTTTCTGTGCTGTCACACTTGAAAGAATTATGGTAAGTGGCAGATTGTGTGCACCGTTATGTGGACACCCTGATAATTGCTTTAAAGAACTGAAAGAGCAAGATAGCAAAGACTTAAAAAGGGGAGACATATCAAAGGGAGACACAGCAGGAACACAAAAAATAGGGGTGTTCTTCTGGACTTGGGAAAAGAGGGGCACTATGTTTTTGGCAGAGGATACACACCCCTGCTTTTTCATTTTTTTTTTATGAGGGCAGTGTGGGTGGGAAGTAGGTAAGAGGGTTTAGGAGAGGTGATAAGGGAAGAGGTGGTGACGTGGTGACAACAAGTGTTACTCAACAAAAGTCATCAGTTCAAAAGCCTCAGAAATTTCCACTGTTAGATGGTGTTGCAGTAGAACACACACTGATCCTGCACAGATAGCAAACATGCTAGCAGACAGATTTGGTGAAAATTTCACTCCTTTATTCCCTACAAACTTATCACAAACCTTGCCCCCAGCTCCTTGCCCCCACCCTACATATCTGAAGAGCAGGTCATTAAAGCCTTGTCTAAAGCAAAAAACACAGCCACTATGGGACCAGATGACATCCTAGGCTGTTTTCTAAACAAACTAAGACATGAACTAGCATCACCTATTCAATCAAAGCTTAACTACTAGCTTTGTTCCTGTGGAATGAAGATTAGCAGCAGTTATTCCCCTCCACAAAAGTGGCTTATCAATCGACCCAGGGAATTATAGACCCATAAGTCAGACCAGCCTCATCTGTAAAGCCATGGAACGTATCATCATGGACCTCATAAATAAAGACATAGGTGACCTCCAGACCCTTGATCCAACTCAGTTCAGCTTTGTCAAGGGCAGATCCTGTTGGGTTGTTTCAAAAATTAGACCAGGGCTATTGACGAGGGCAAATCTGTGATCAGTGCATACCTCAATTTGGCAAAGGCCTTTGATACAATCCCACACTCAGGCATTACTGATAAACTTAGTAAACTGAATGTAAACCCCTTGTTGTAAGATTGGTTGCCAACTGGCTCGCAAAACAGTCACACACTAATGAAGTGGGTGACTCCACATCAACCATCAGACTTGTCACCAGTGGGGTGTCACAAAGGTCACTGCTGGGCCCCCTACTGTTTGGTATATACTTCTCAGAGATTCAGGTCAAAACTAAGGGGCTGTGGCTGACCAAGTTTGTAGATGACTTCAAACTGGATCTAATTATTGAATCCCCAAATGATATCAGTATACTTCAGGAGGGTCTTACACAGACCAACGACTAGTGTCTTAGTCACGGTCTCAAACTGAATGCAAAGAAATGCATCATCATTATTCCCTTCAGTGGAAACAATGTCCCTTCACACTATCAAATTAACAACAATACCCTATGTACCTATGAAGTGGTAAGAGATCTGGGATCACAAGTAGACTGCAAACGTATCTTTGACCACCACATGTCTACTGTAGTAAGGAATGCTTTCTACATAGCACACTTGATTAGCAAAGGCATCACCTCTAGAGCAAAGGAGGTCATTTATTTATTTATTTTATTTAACATTTGTTTACTGGGAAAGTCTGACTTCGAACAAAGCCAATTTTCAATGGAGGCCCAGGGAGAAATGCTCCAAACACATGTCTTTGTATTAATAACCTGTTATAAAAGTATAAATGTGATATAAAAATGTTGGAACCCATCTATGCTCGTCACTAATCAGGTCCATAATTGACTACAGTGCCACCTTTTGGCATGTACCATACAAAGCACCTGCAGCAATTGGAGAGACCTCAAATGTTTCTAACTAAGAAGGTCAAGGCACTCTAGCACGTGCCTTACACAGACCAAATAGAGTCCCATTTACTATACTCAGTATCATATAGACTTCTTAGGGGAGACTTATGCCTGGCTTACAGAGCAATCTCTGACCCAAACCTAATGAATTTTCTGCACATCCATAAAGCAAACAGGACTAGAGATACCCAATTCAGGGACCTTAATATGGCCTGTGACTTGAATAGGACGTGCTGGATTGACAGATTTGTCTCCCAGTGATTGCCACATCTTTCAAATAGGCTGCCAATTCATGTGAAGCAAAGAACCTCTATTACACTGTTCAGAAGGAACCTGGATGAGTGGATGGGGCACCGTAAATTCTTACCGGGGATAGCATCCACAACCCTTCTGGACATTGGCAGTCATTTATAAATACAGTCATGGGTATTGAC
This sequence comes from Protopterus annectens, assembly GCF_019279795.1. Classification (NCBI taxonomy): domain Eukaryota; kingdom Metazoa; phylum Chordata; order Ceratodontiformes; family Protopteridae; genus Protopterus; species Protopterus annectens. The sequence goes on along the minus strand of NC_056749.1, from coordinate 843,139,372 downwards.
TAGAGTATCCTACAGTCATGGGTATTGACTAGAGTATCTATGGTATTCTATTGGGATGAAACAACTAGGCTTGAAATGACCTCCGGGTCGATAGACTACTTACCTCCTATGATCCTATGGAAGAACCTAATGTCAAGGAGGTAGGCACCTGTGTTGGTGTGGTGGTTGGTACCAACTGAGGCAGTGAATCTTCAACCTGCTGAAGAAATGCCATGATTGGCTGAAGCCATCTGTCCATAACCTACTCCAGCCCATCCTCAACAAAATCCTAATGCACCTCTGCTGCCATGTGCCATGTACCAGGGTGCCTACAGGATTGCTGTCAGCTCCCCAACTGTCTGAGGATGGCCCTGGTTAGGCAGAGGGTGTACACTCCCTAAGCTAGGAGTTACACAACTGAATTCTTCCTCAGTAATTCAGATCTGTAAAAAATGAACAGAAATGGGAGAGAATGAAAATAAAAAAGGACAGATGAATTATTAATATAAGAAAAAGAGAGAAAAACAAGTGGGTGGAGATAAAAGAGAAAATATACACAATAAATGTTACACAGCATTCATTTTCTTAATTTAAAATAATTTTATTTCTATAAAGCTTTATTGGAGTAAAACAGAATATGTGCAAAGTGGTTATGCATACTTGGGAAAAATTATATGGGAAGTGCTTATGTATACTTGGGAACAGTGATATGGGAAGTGCTTATGTATACATGGGAACAGTGATATGGGAAGTGCTTATATATACTTGGGAACAGTGATATGGGAAGTGCTTATGTATACATGGAAAAAATGATATGAAAAGTGCTTATACATACATGGGAGCAGTGATATGGGAAGTGCTTATGTATACATGGGAACAGTGATATGAGAAGTGCTTATGTATACTTGGGAACAGTGATATGGGAAGTGCTTATGTATACATGGGAAAAATGATATGAAAAGTGCTTATGCATACATGGGAGCAGTGATATGGGAAGTGCTTATGTATACATGGGAACAGTGATATGGGAAGTGCTTATGTATACATAGGAACATTGATATGGGAAGTGCTTGTGCATACATGAAAGCACTGATATGGGAAGTGCTTATACATACTTGGGAGCACTGATATGGGAAGTGCTTATGTATACATGGGAACAGTGATATGGGAACTGCTTATGTATACATGGGAACAGTGATATGGGAAGTGCTTGTGCATACATGAAAGCACTGATATGGGAAGTGCTTATGTATACTTGGGAGCACTGATATGGGAAGTGCTTATGTATACTTGGGAAGAATGAGTGTATTGCTATAAGGTTTTGGTGGAGTTTACATTTTACAGTCCACAATACTAACATTACATGTGATAAAATCAGTTAACTTATTCAAGCCTATGGTGCCCTTTGTTGTATACTTCCAGATTCCAGTTCACACTCAGAGCTCCTTCTGGTGTCCAGAACTTTTTTTTGGGTTTGGCTTCTTTAACTAAGTGACTTACCAGCTAATATTAATGTCTTTTGGCTTTTCCCAGTTAGGCATTGCCACAGCGGAACTCCCGTTTACTAATGATTGGCAGTAGATTTTTACATGCCAAGGTGCCAAACTTTCAAAGAAGGCATGCCTGTTCACACATGCACCTTCCTGCATGTCTTTAATGTCACTTGACCATGAGGAGGACATGCTGTGGCCGATAAGTGACTTACCAGCTAATAATAGGTAGTATTTGAAAGGGCAAGGAGTTATTAACAAAATTACACTGAGATTGTTATTCTAGGATGTCCTGCAGTAGAGAAATGAATCATTGTTTGTCACATATTCATATTTTCATATTTATGCTCATATTTTTAAAATGGTGAGTCTTACATGTTATTTAGAGATGTGTTGTGATATGCCATGGTGGGAGAAAAGAAACTTCATTGTCCATGTCCATTTATATCACACTGTACTTGACATATTTCTAGTTATTTGTTAATAATTATGAAAATAAACAATATTTTCATATGTACGTAATATTTAAAAAAGCAAGTGACTTGCAAACTATTGCATGATATCAGGTGAAATCTTAGATGTTGAAGAAAACTAGCTCTGATATTTGCACTGTAAGTTGAACATCTTAAGAGATGTTCAATGCTATTCATATTGCTAATTATAGAATGAAGTATATGTTTTCATATTTCTGTAATTATCTTTCTAAGCATACACTCGTACAGCCATACCTTGTTGCCATGTGAAAGATTATAGATTAATAGATTCATAGATTGTTACCAGGTTAATGACCTGGGAGGCCTTTATAAGCCTAGCCAAGTTTTCCCAAAAAATAAATGTCTTGTATCAGGCATTTTATACGCTACCGTCCATAATGGATATTGGTGCCAAGCCCAGTGGGTAAATTTCCTTTTCCCCATCTGATGATCTAGGTTGCACTTCAACTGGGTAATAGATGAACTCAGCTTAATATGAATGGGAAGTCTGTTCCATAGAAGGGGCAGTTTCTGGGACACAATATCTGTCTCTCTACCATGTTCTGTTTAAGTCAAAGACAAAATTCAGGTCCCGAGACCTGTATATCTGACACTGTTTGACATACAAATAAAATTGTAAAACAAAATTATTATTATATGATGTTAAATATTATGTTTATTATATTTATTTATGTTAATTATGTTTACATGTATAAAATTGTACTTAAAAACAAATTATGTCTGGTTAACAAAAATGTTCAAACAATATGTCTAGGTTGCACAGTTTCCAAGATATGACAATTTGTTTGTGAAAATGTAGCAAAAATTATAATTTGAGGTTTGTGTAAATTATATTATAGCATTATGGAAATATTATGTATGCACAGGCCATTATCACCATAAGAAAACTTCTTACTGGTAACATTGCTATTTGTATAGTTGTAATGGCATTTATTGTTCACAGGGCAGTACCGTTTCTGTGGGCTTTTCTTCATTCAGAAGTTGCTGGAAATACTCCTTCCATCTGTCTTTGATGCCCTCTGGGCTGGTGAGCAGGTTGTTGTTGGCATCCCTTATGAAGGGTGTCTGACTATCTTCTTTATCTTTCTGCCTTTGCCTTGCAACCTGGTATAGTTTCTTTGTGCCACTCTCTGATTCGCTTTCCAGAAGCTGGTAGAGTGCCTTCGATGCCCTTCTCTTTGCTATTGCAACTTCTTTTTTAACTTCTTTGTTAGCCGACCAGTAGTTTTTCCTAGCCTGGTCAATATATATCTTCCACCTTTTCCTGCACTCCTTCTTTCTTTTGATGACTTCCTGGACTTCTGCATTCCACTGCCAGCTTTCCTTGTGTACCTTATTTCCATACCTGGCTTAGACACATATCTTTTCTGCATTCCTAACACATGCTGCTTTTAGGCACTGCCATTCTTGTTCAACTCCACCTATTTCCTCCTCTTCTTGGGGTGTTAGAGCCCTGAGTAATTCCTTAAACTGTTGTACTTTCTCTCCAGTCAACTTCCAGGTCTTCAGCCTGGCTTCTTTTGACCTTAGAGCCTTCTCTGACCACTGCCTGCAGCTGATTGTGGCAACTAGTGGTTTATGCTATGGGCCGACTGTTTCACTGAGGATGACTTTGCAATCATGGATTCTACCTCAGTGCCTTTTCCTTACTAGGAGGAAGTCTGCCTGACTGTCTCTCTTTCTGAACCATGTGTTAGCTACTATCAAGCCATTTGCCAGACAGAAGTCTAGAATGGCTTCTTCTTCTATATTTCCATTGCCCCACCCATGTGGACCCAGGCAGTCCTCGTATCCTGTTCTGTCTGTCTTGATATGTGCATTCAAATCACCCATTATCAACACCAGTCCATGTTGTCCTACTTTATCTAGTAGGTCCTGCAGCTGCTGTCTGAATGCATTCTTTTCCTCACTATCACAACCCTGCTGTGGGGCATAGGCTAAGATTGTGACTACTGCCCTATCATTACACTGGAGTCTGATTGCCATGAGTCTGTCATTAATTCTGATGATATTCCTCAATGCCTTCTGAAGCCTCTCTCTCACAATTCCTACACCATTTCTAGCCTGTCACCCTCCTGAGTAGTAGATAATTATGTTATCACATTAGCATTCAGCCAGATTCAATAAAGCCTACATGGTCTGTTTACACTATGTGCATGTCGCACCACAGCACACTATTTTGGGTTCAGTAAGTGGTGCATACCATTGCATAAACAAGGTAAACACAGTGGCATACTAATTACAGCATAAGCAGTTGAATTGTATGCTGATCAACCAATCCAAGGTGGAGGAGCTATTCAACAAGCTATAACGCAACCATGTAGTCTTAGCGCTGGTTTTCCCTGTGAATTTCAAAACCTATTGGAATACAGCCACAGAAAGGAATCTACCCAGAAACAATGTTAGGGGCTGCTGTTATTTTAATTCATGTGTAAGTGCAACAGGCTGAAATATATGCTGCTACTGCTGCTAATAGACAAGGATAAGAAGGAGAAGAGTTTTCAAACCCCATTTAAATTATCATAACCTACATGATGTGGAAATTGTAGAGTGCTACAGGGTGGATAGAGACACACTGCAGGAACTCTGCAACCTCTGTCATCCTCAACTCAGACCCAAGATAAACTGAGGGGAACCCATCCCAGTGGAGACAAAGGTAAGTGTAGCACTTAGAATCTTAGCTTCAGGTACCTTTCATAGACCAACAGTTGGCATGCCAGGAGTGTCACAGGCATCAGCAACTGGGATCCTCCAACACTTCTTCAATGCTATGCCAGTGACCACTTATATTTTCCCCATACTCCTGAGGATAGGGCCGGAAATATGCAGGAGTTCTACTATGTAGCACTCTACCCTGAAGTATTAGGTGCCATAGACTGCACACATATAGAAATTAAGGCACCACCTGGGGAACAAGGAAGGCTCTACATACATAGAAAGAGCTTCCACCCTATTAACTGTCAAGTCATGTGTAATGCCAAGGGAATCATATTGAACATCTGTGCTGGCAACTCTGGGAGTTACCACGGCTCACATAACTGGCACACCTCCCAACTGTATCAGATGTTCACTAGGGGGAATATCTCACAGGGTCATTTACTGCAGGATACAGGTTATGCACTGGAACTGTGGCTAATGACACCTATCAGAAATGCCCACTGAAAAATGCCATAATGAGACACACATTTAGATCAGAAATATCTTAGAGTGTATGTTTGGGCTTCAGAAGTAGCAGTTCCAATACCTAGATACATCTGGGGGAGCCCTCTAGTAAAATCCAGAGACATCTAATGAAATATTCACAGTATGTGGCATGCTACATCACATTATCCCAAGAAAACAGCTTCAACAGGATCAGCAAGGGAAAGGAACACACATCCCACCACCAATGTTGAGGTCTCCACAGCCACACACAGATAAGGAGTCAGAGGGGGATCCAGCACCTGCTGTGGGTGTAGGAAGACATAAGTTTGCTCACTATGCCCACGCATTGGCTAGGAAACAATGCATACCACACTCACTAACCACATAAGGGTCTAAAACCTTTCTCCTACACACATACATATACTAACATTGATGCCAGGCAACTCTCACAACCTTTACCTACCCATGTATTGGCTGTGTACTGCTTGCATCCGACAGAGTCAGCTCTGAACTAAAACTGTTGCAACTGCTGCTTTTATGAGGTAAGTCATGAACCTGGAGTATGTGTAATAATATGAATGAGTGACATATCCTTTCATTTAGTTACTTGGTAGTGTAAGCAAGTAAAAACTGGAAGATTTGTACAGAAATGATCTTACCATGTGATAGCAGAGACTTATTTGTCTTATATGTGTCCAATATTAAGTAGTAGGCCTCAGGCATCAAAGATGCACCAAGTTATACCTATCTAAAGTACTGATGGTCACTGTATACCCTTAGTTTAGCACCATACATTTATACTGGAAAATCATTAAAGAGAGAAGTTAGAAACCAATGATACACATTGTGGTTTCAGACTTCAAAACACTCAGAAGATCATTCACAATAAAGTTGGGAAATTTTGGTGCTATCAACTGTCTAACTGTCTAAGACCAATATAAGTTAAAGGTACGGTTACCAGTTCAACATCACAGATGCAGATATACTAAACATTAAATCAGCAAGCATCCTGAGCATCATACACAAAGCTTATGTATCCCTGAATCCAAAAGATACAAAACAGGGCTATGGCACAATTATCATCACTTGCACAACATGTTGGGGGAGCAGAAAGCTTAGGCTGAAACAAAAGTTTGATGAGTGTGTGTAAGTAAGAAAGAGAAGCATGCAGACATTTTGATAAACCAACAAATGGCCAGTGAGACAAAATGAGTTTTAAGTTGCACAGCTGAACCATGTAACTGTTGTGTATGTGTCTGCAGGGGTTCTCCAGGTGAAATTGGTGTGTGAGGGTTTGCATGAATGCAGCCAAGCTCTGTGCTAGCTGTACATCTTGGTATGTCAGACAGGTGTGACCCATGCATGGTAGAGGTGGCAGTTCATCATTGTCATCCCCGACCACAAGAACTGGCTCTGCCAAGAGTTGCACTGGCATGTTCACACCCACAGGAAGGATGCACTGCTGCTACCTGCACATGACTGATGTCTGCTGAATGAGCTCCCTTCATGATGTAGGTCAGGACCATGACCCCATGGCCTGCCATGTCTTGGTGTGGACAGTTCATGCAGTGTTGGAGCAGTAGAAGTACTGCCACTATGGGAGTGTGATCAGGCATGGCCACATTAGCTAACAGCAAATGATGTGGTTGACCTACACCCACAAGGATGCCATTCCCCTACCAGCAGATGTTCCATCATGAACACCACTCATTCCATCACAGACACCCCTCATTCCAACGTGTCATTCATCTGATCCATTGAACTGGCAACACAGTAGAGGCAGTCATGCATGTCAGCCTGTGACAGCCCTAAATATGTGTTGAGTGATATGGAAAGATACACCTGGATCAGGTGGAGGATGGTCAGCAGTCTTCCTCCAGGCACCCCTAACAACCCTCCTGTGTGGCACCTCGCCACAATTTGGCTACAGCCACAGTCAACAGGCACTTGAAGCCACATTAACCACATTTCCCTGATCAGTTGCCTCACCCTCTGCCTGTCCAATATCTGAGGGCTCACTGGAATGGGTAAGCATAGCCCTACTGGCTGTGTTCAACAGAATTGCAGGCATCGGGTGTATGTCATCCTCAGTATCAGATTAAACCTTTGTACCCCTTAAATGTGCCTCTGTTTGGCCACTATCATCATCAGAATCTGCTAATACACTGACATTGGGCAGTAGAAGTCTTACACTTCCACAGTCAGGAACACCTGTGATGAAAAACAACAAACACAGGAACAATTAATACCTACATTACTATACTCCAGTATATGCCAACAAAACAACAATGCTCTACTATTAGACAGTACAGCAACATACATCAACAGTCCTGACATCAACATCACACACTAAAATATTTCTTTAAATTCTTCATCAGTACTGACATAAAAATGTTTGGCTTACCATCTGCAGATGAGGTTATCATCGGCAAGCCAGATGGTCCTGAAAGAAGTTAAGCAAAAGGAAAGGACAAAATCATCAGAATTAACAGTCACACAGGGGGCAAAATTTTACATCTCTATATATCCATTAACTATTCTTTCAACAAGAACTAGGATGACAACTCCAACCCAAGCTAATCAATCAGAATGTGTTGTTAACTGTAGCAATCTTCAATCCCATCCCCAAATATAAATTCTTGTGAAACAGAAGTAACATATTGATTTCAATTATTTTACTATACAACAGTATTCAACAACTGAGATATCAAAGCCTACCTGGAAGCACTTCCTGGGATATGGTTGCTTTCCATGAAACTGTCACACTGATGTTGAGGACATGCTGTTCTGCACTTTTCTGGGAGCTGTCTGGATCCCAGACAGTGAACAAGAACTTTGAATTTGGTGTTAGTGGTGGCTCTATAGCAGGCACCCCATACCCATCTGATCATGGCCCACTGCAGCTGCTCTCCTCCATGTAGATGTGATAATGTCAGTGGCACTATGGTGCACATACTGCTATTTCCTGTCAAGGCCAGTCAGGGCATTAACATCATTGACAATCTGCCAACAAATCTGCATTCTGTGTGACCTATCGTCCTATTCCCTTTCAAGCAGGAAGGCACCATGTTGCCTAAAAGTGTTGATGATAGCTTGGCTTTCAGCATCAGTGAAGGGTGGTCTTTGAGGATTGAGATACCTGGGTGGCATAGTCCTAAGTGTCCTAAAAGACAACAGAAAGATAATACACATACGTTACACATAACTACAAAATAACTGTTCCCAAAAGGTAGCATAAAACAATTTAGAGAGATGAAATAAAACAACAAGCTGGATACAAAAAAAGTGGAGTAACAATAGCAACATATCCTTGCTTGTGCCATAACAGAAATGCAGCTTTCCTCCCCCATCCTATAAAGAACTGACAAATGACACATTTTGCTAACAAACCATCTTTGAAATGCTAAACGTGCTATGAAATTAACTGTCCCTGAAATAGTCTACACATTTAACACAGAACATTCCATTTTAAGGTATTGCCAATCATGTACAGCTGTGAAATGCCTTGACAAACATGCCCATGGCATCAGTACACATGTAACTAATGCATACAGATAAAAGTGTAAAAGCCTTTGCTTCACATTTTTCTTAATTACATTTCAGCATATGTAGTATGCAGCTGACAAAATGCAAGCATACCTTCTCAAGTTCAATAATCCTCTGTGCAGATATATCCCCAAATAATAGCCTCTGTTCTGTGTTCTCCACATAAACAAGTCTTCTCCCCTTCAGTTTTCCTAGTTTCGTGGTTCCCTTTTTATATGGTGTAGATTCAGTGCTTTTAGCACAGTGGAGATGCAAATGAGGTATGAATTGATTAAAATTGCTGAATCCCAAATACTTGGCTTTGTGTAGGAGATGTAAACATGGTGCAGGCATTCCCTCAGTGTTTGTTTTTAATAGAGTGCAACTGTGAATGATTACTGGTTGGGAGAAGGAAAACACAACAGCATTTCAGGCTGTCCTATATCTAGTGGGTGTGTTCTTTAATATCAAACTTCCCCTTCATTTGTTGTCAACTGCACATGATATTATTTACATTTAATATCTTCACACATTTTAAGGCCAGTGATACAGAATGGCTTGCAGACTGCATGTTTCAGTTTACTGGTCAGATAAGAGAAGAATGGCCAACAAACATAGAAAGATAAGACAGAGCTTTATATTTATAATCAATAATCAGAAATGGTTGTGTGATCACTTAATGCACTACATTCAAAAATAATAAATGTACAAATAACAGTTGTATGGTTTCATATTACTGTAGATGATGTTGCAGTTGGTTGTATGCAGAATGATTTCAATTTCTTGCTGCAAAGCCATTTGTGTGGCAAAGAGGGATAAGGCACCCTTCCTGTGTTCTGAAGGTTCATTGGAGTGAGAGTTCAAATCTAGATCTATGTAGAAATATCTCATATGAACTAACATTGTCTAGTGTATATATCATAGATTAATTTTCCTAAGTTCAACTACTTGTCCATTTTCTTCTTTTCTTCTTTTCTTTCTTGTTTTTTGTTTTTATTTTTTTTTTGTAGGGACAGTGTTTACATGATGCAGTGCTTGGTGCAATCATGGGAAATGGAGGAAATTAATGTCAGGTTTGGTTGTACTTATTTAATATGCACGAAGCACAACAGTGTGCAAACTGGACAACTGAACCAATCAGGAAGCAGACAGAACATCTGCAGACAAGACCCAGAAAGCCAATAATAGAAACCAGATGCATTCAATTAATTCTGTTGGGGACAGCACAAATGCACTAAGTGGCATTGCTCAGCATTTAACACAGAAACCTTAAGAATGATTAGCAAATTAGGCAATGTCATGTAACTAGTCATGTGGCAGCAGGTGTAAGTGTATAAATGGAGTACAGATGGTCCTGGATTCTAGCACAGGGTGTACAACCTTTTTTACTGTCACTGTTGTGACAGTGCAGTTTATAGCAATCAACTGAAAAATAGACAAGTCTTATTTCAATCTTCTTTTAGCAAAAGGTGTGAGCGTAGGATTGCCATACACATGGTCCTGGATTCTAATGCAGGATATTATATACACTTTTACTGTTGCTCAACTTCCCATTATATGCAGTCTCACTTGTAACATTTTAGCTAGTGGAGCTGTTATGAATGTTATGTATAAGGGTTGAGACTCATTTATTGTATTTTCAGATGTATGACTAAGGGTATGTTGTGTACTATAGTTCTGTAAGTATAATTCTGCTATCTGGACTTGCATGGGCTTCATATTTGCTTAAGACACTTACACAACTTGATCTATATCTAATAACCTTGTCAGGTCACACATGTGTAACAGCGTCTATATCATAACATCGACAGCTTAGATTGTCAAATGCTAAATCATCAACACCTAAGCAACAAATGCTTAAAATAGTGAACCGCCATCCTCAGGAAAGAATTCAGGTGGCCGTCCATAAACAAAATAAACAGACACACCCAAACATGGTGGGGAGTTTCACCCCTCTACCCCCTAACTAAATATACCAACTCTGAGATCACTCTACATTGGGGAAAGGGGAAATCCCCGATAATGGCCACGCAAATTCTTTCCCAAGGAAAGAATTCAATGATGTGGCCATTTGCTATTGTAAGCATATGATGCTTAGGTGTCGATGAGTAAGCATTCGACAACCTAAGCTGTAGACAATTCAATTGGAACCCGTGTAACAGCTCATACTGTTACCTGTATTTATGTATGATTCCTGACTATGTCTGAGCAGCACTTCTTCTGGGGCAAAGATGGAAAATCAATGATGTGGAAGAAAATGTTTTATCCTTATCCCTAGGTTTGAATGCCACAGTGTAAAAATCAATTTTCTCAATGTTGAATGGTAAAAACAAATGTGTCAGATCATTACATTTATGCCCTCAGTGCACGTCTATAAACCTAACTCACCTAACAGTTACATTCCAATTTCCAATATATATTTCCAGGCTACATCAGTAGACATGCCTCAAACTAAGGCCAAGTGTCAGATTAACCTTCCAATTGAAATTATTTAATTTCTCACTGCTTGGCACTGCTTCTCTCCACTAACATCATGCAAATGTATTGCTTAGATTTGTGCAATACCAGAAAAAGCGATAACTGGAATTGGAAGGAAAACACCAGTCCCCATTGCTGTAGTTCTGCTGGTAGACATGGTTGATGTTAGTGGGGAAGGTGCCATGTTTACAGCACAGAGGTGGGGTGTCCAGTAGTCCAGGATATTTACTGTAATCCTGGTAAAGCATCACAGCCAAAGGCTTCTGCCGGGAGGAATTCTGGCTCCCATTACAAGTCTGAGGCATGGAGTAGTTTGGCCCAGGCTGTATCCAGTGCCACTGGTATCACTTGTACTGGAGAGCAATGTAGACATCATTTTAATGACATACAGAAGATAAAAAGTGATACTGTCAACCGGTGATTGGAGGAATATGAGACATCCCACAGTTGTGTTAGTATGAAATAAACACAGAACTTGTAAGACATAGAAAGCTTAATATAGGCAAGACTGATATGAATAATGCTCTTCAGTTCTTTTCTGTTCTTTTCTCAGCTACCAGGAAGCATGAGTTCAATGTCCAGACCCATGTTGCTCGGTTGGAGAGACTGAGGGAAGCAAGTGGTATATATGCAGCAGATGAGAAGTGTTATTGTAGTATTAAAAGTTAAACATGTTATTGTAGCATTAAAAGTTAAAGATAGTTTTTTTTGTTTGTTTGCTTTTCTAGAGTTGTACCAAATTGAGCAAGCATATCCCAACTGTAAAAGCAAATGTGCTTGCATTAGCCTATACCTCAAACCATTTGTAAGAGTCCAATATTAGACTATTGTCAGAGGTTGTGGGTTCAGATACCACAATTCACAACTATACAATACTGTTATTTCCTCAATAATATTTAAATTAAATGAAAAAACTATACCAGTGGCAGAAATGCCCTGCTGTAAACTGTAATCTGTATAACTGGGACACACATATGTGCAATATATGCACATTTCAAGGATTATTTTCAGCAAGCAGTAGTATAGTGTGTATCTGTTAGGAGGTATATTTAAATGTAATTCTTAAGATATAAGAGTTGTATAATTGTATTAATGCATTGTATGTCACATATGATGGTACTAATTTTATCTCTTTTTTCTCTCACCTCAGCCCTTCTCTCTCTTTTTTTTTATTTTCCATTATGTGTTTTCAAAATGTCTCCATATCATCCATGTGTACCACATCACTAAAAATGCTACACAGTACAGTGAGGTAGGCCAGCCCCAGTAGATCAGCTTACCCTGCTCCATCGTTTCCAGCACTGATGCCGAGCATGTCTCAGAGCTAACTTGGCAGTAATGCCTCTGCTGCTGCTGCTGCACTCTCTGCACTCCCAGGTAGTCTTACCCCAGGAGCTGGTGCAGTGGTACCCTCTGAGAGCAGTGTCAGAGGCAGTGGTTTCATCACCCGCTGCAAGATGCCAGGGATGGTGTGTAGGGTTGTGCGCCATACCATTGATGTATGCCTACACTGGATGGAAAGGCTGCTCTCCCTTATGGCTTGTAGGAGGAGGAGACATCAAGCACTCCAGCCACCAGCAGAGTAAGGTAACAGTGATGGTGGGTAATGACTCAATTCTCACTGTCTCCAAGCTTGATGGGCATGAGCCTGTATTGTCCCCCCCTCACACCAGTCATGGTTTCCCCCAACCTTTTGTGTCCACCACTGTCCCTGTTTCTTGTCTTGTTTATCTTGTATGTTTGCAGTTGCTTCCTGAACTACCCAACTTGCCTGACCCAGACATACCTACGCACCTTCCCCAACATTTCTCTCTTACTGAAAAAAAAATTGTCTCATACATAGCTCTGCATTTCATACACATCTTCATGACACACCTGATATTGATCCAACTGGCTATGCAACATGACTGAGTTGTGGTCACCACTCTTTGTGAAGGTGACAGTCTAAATTGAGTTAATATTCTGCACATATTTTGACTTTACGCTGTTAAAAAAATGGCTAGCTATAGTTTTTTTCTACCTCCCTGCTGCATATTCCTGTACTGATTTTCCTTTGTTCTTCCCCCTTCTTGCTCCCAATTTTACCCCTTTTCTATCTACTCCACTTTAATACCTTTAATCTGGTCAAAAAACAGAATCATATGCAACACATATACAGAAAAAGCAATGGATCCCTTCACTTTTGAGGCTCCATGTTTATTCGGAGATGCACATCATGCACCAATGTGCAGTGATGGTGAGTGGTGACAAAATACTGTGGTTGCTTCCATGCAATTCTGCTTAATCCAGCTGTGCTACGCCAATACACAGAAACACGTGTATTATAAAGAATTTATGTCTTTGCATTATGAATGTTTATTTAAAAGTATTTAAAAGTATTAGATACACTTGGGTTTGTACCCAGTATCATCTGGATTCAAAAAGAAATGTGTCTGTGCATTAAGTAGCAGGTGTGTTTCATAGACTCAGTACTAACTCTCAAAATTTACAATGTGGCTCATGTTTGTGTACTGCTTAGCTATGTATAAACATGAATAGTATTAGAAATGTGTATCTCACGTGAGCAAACACTTTGCCAACAGTTGCTCAAACCTTCTGCTCCCTGAGCTATGAAAAAGTAAATATTATTATGTATTACTGATGTTTATGGTCCATTTCCTGTCTACAACATGAAATTATATGTGGAAACATAACAAACTGAAGACCCTATCTTACAGTGTCACATATTTACAATACAGCCATGTTTTGCCTCCCCCAGGCACTGAAACCCTGGTGTCTCAGTACTTTTTCCACACATATATCACCTACACTATAGAAATTTATACCAAGTGTTGAGTGATATACAATGCACATCAATTTGGTAACATGAAGAACTAGAACTATTAACCCATAAGCCTAAAACAACCTTCTCTGCAAGTCTAGGGAAGGAATCAGCATGGACTTTATCCACAGAAACATAGATGACCATCAACACACTTGACCCAACCCATTTTGGTTTTGTCAAGGGTAGATCTTGCTTATTAAATCTAGTGGACTTCTCTGATACTCACCTCAAAGACCTGGATGAGGGATAATAGGACTTACCACATATGATGAGTCATCAATGGCCTTTGATACTATCCCCCCATTCATGTATCATAGAGAAAATCTCCCATTTTGGAATTAACCCATTCATTACTAGATTGATAGCCAACTGGCTCAACAGCAGAACACACACTGCCAAAGTTGGAGATTGCACCTCCACCACTGGACCACTTACCAGTGGAATACCACAATGATCTATGCTGGGCCCTTAACTGTTTGGAAAGTATTTCTCTGAAGCTCAGCTAAAGGTAGATGGCCTGTGGTTTACCAGGTTTGCAGATGACTGCTAACTAGACGTAGTCATATACAGTTCAACAATGATGGTAACATATTACAGAAGGGGCTGACACAGACACATGACTGGTACCAAACTCATGGAGGGAAATTAAAGCAAACAATGTTTCATTGCCCCATTGGCAATGATTACCCATCCTAATTGTGATATACATAGCACCCCTCTAAGCTCAAACACAGTGTTGTGAGACTTGGGAACACGTTGATAGCAATCTACACTTCAATCATTAAGTGTTCATAATGCTGAGACACATTCTACATGGCAAACCTCATAAATAAGGCCATCACATCCAAGACCAGGGAGGTCATAGCTCTGCTGTACTCTACCCTTATCAGACAACTAATTGAGTACAATGCTGCCTTCTCTCTGTACTTCACCAAACACCTGCAGCAACTGGAGAAAACACAGAGGTTTGTGACCAGGAGAATCCAGAGCCTCCAAAACATGACATACATGGAAAGACTAAAACACCTGTCAATGTACTCAGTATCATGTAGGCTGCTGAGAGGTGACCTATGCCTGGCCTACACAGCAGTCTCAGACCCTGCCCTACTGGAAATGCTGGAATCTACAAATCAAATGGGACAAGAATAACTTGCTCCAGTGATCTTAAACTAGCCTGTGACATAAACAAAACATGCTGGGGAGATAGAGGTATCTCCCAGCAATTCTTTTTTCCTCTGTAATAGTCTGCCAGTGCATGTGAAGCAGTGCTTCTCAATGAACCTACTCAAGCACCACCTTGAGAACTGGATGGGTGATTAAAAATTCACCCCTAGAGTGGCACCTATGTCCCTCATGGACAGAGCCAGTCGGTGCTGCTCACAAAATTGCCCTGCTAACAATAACCATCTGACTATGCCTAAAAAGGGTACTTGTGTTTTTACACAGCTAGGCTTGTAAACACCCTAGGGATTAGGCTAGTTACCTCCTATGAATCTATGAAGCTATGAACATATGCAGGCCTCCCAAAATCTTTTCTTCAACATAGCCTGCTGATGTCACCCACTATAAGTTGACCTGCAGTCTTAAATGTCAGACTTGTGTTGTAGTGCTTGCATAAAAGATTGAGTTCTGTAGTATGTGTAATTAGATAGATAGCAGTCTGTTTGTCACTGCCACCAACTGTGTGTGCCTGTGTGTGTGTGTGTGTGTGTGTGTGTGTGTGTGTGTGTGTGTGTGTGTGTGTGTGTGTGTGTGTGTGCGCGCTCTTGCTTAACATTACAGAAAGCCTTTTACACCAGTATGTGGGACACTGTTATTACCATATTTTCCTCAGTAAACACTGCTGATGTAATCAGCTATATCTGATTTCTGGCTATGCACTATTCCCACCAGAGTACAGTCAGAGACTTGCCTGGAGGCCAGGCAGAAGTGAACTCATCCTATATGATACAGAATACAGTGACATGGGTTTCAGTCTATCCACATACATCATGGCAAGGTTTGTAGGCTTTTTGTTTTCTTGATGAGAAGGCCCTGTTTTCTCTCCAGCTGTTGCATGTCTCTGGTGAGGTACATGCAAAACAGAGCATTATACCCTATTACTGTTCTTATGAGGTTCAAGTACAGTGCTGTCATACAATCTTAAGATCTGAATATGATGGCATGACTTATGATGTGCACAATATAGGCTGTTAATACCAGTGTGGATACTTGATGGTTGAAGTTCAGATTGCTATCTACATATGTTCCCAGTGCTTGCATCACTGGGTTTCAGCATAGCAGGACTGTTATCAATGCTGTAATTAGCATGGGAGTCTACTTTTTAGAAGGACAACATACTTTATTTATTTATTTTATTTATTTAACATTTGTTAAACGGATTTGTGCGACTGAGTTAGAAGCCCATTTTCAGTGGTGACCCAAGGAGAAAAGCTACAATGCATTTACATAAAACAAATTCACAATAAGATAGTAGAGATGTATACAGAGTAATTAGTGTGTATTAGTACAATGAGGAAATTATACATGAACAAAATGTTAACAGTTGAAAGTAAGTGACACAATTGAATTATGACAACAGCATAAATATCACAGTAATGAGAAAAAATATACATGATCAAAAATGTTAACAGTTAAAAGAGACTGACAAAACTGATAATGACAATAGCATAAATATCTCAGTAATGATGCAACATAGGATACAGTGCAAAGAATTCAGATGCATACATACACAGATTACACTCTTTAGAAGAAACATATGCAGTGGATACCAAGATGTGACATAACCAGTTTAGAGAAGGCTACTGCATGAAGGGAGTTTAAAAAGAGAAAGAGAGACTGATAAATTGATACTAGAGGTAGAGAAATGAGATGAAACAATGAGGTGAGGTTGGAAATGATGGGAGTGGTTAGGTAGGTTCCTGGCATAAACAGATCCTTGAGATTAAGAAGAAGAGTTTTAGTTGCTTTTTGAATTGAGAAGTATTAGAGGTGATTCTAATGGAGTAAGGAAGTTTGTTCCAAGCTGAAGACACATTGGAATTATAAAGAAGTTTACCTATATTTCTGTTAGGTTTGTCTATGTCAAGGAGCTGTTGGTCAGAGCTTCTGAGTGATCTGGTGGGGGTGTAGAGGGATACTAGAGTAGAGAGGGAAGGGCAAGCAGTAGGCTTGTAAAGGATGCAGTGGGTGAAATGAAGCTGTGATATAAGAAGTTGATGTGGGAGTTCAGGTCATTGCAATTGTTTTAGAGCAATGCAATGGTAGGATCTGTGAGGACAGTTTGTTGTGAATCTGGCGATTTTATTGTAGGTCTGTTCAGGTTGTGAGATTAATGTAGATTGCAGGCTTGTGAGGATGGGAACATAAAGACACAATTCTGCATTTGTTTGTATATCATGTGGCTTTGTCACCAATCATTTGTCTGTGTTAGATCCTCTTGTATTATTATCATCATTGGTAGAATCAATGATTGCACCCAATATGCAAGAATCAGCAAACATGGCAAGCGAAAGGCCATATACTTTAGCCTGAACTGTCGAGAAATATAGTCCAAACAGTAAAGGACCAAGTACAGATCTCTGGGGTTTCCCAATGGTGACAGCTCCACTGGCACAGGAACTTTCACAGTATGTGTTCTGTCTGTCAGCCAGTTGGTTACCCATCTATTGACATAAGCATTAATTCCCCAGCTGGAAGAGTTTCTCAATGATAACTGTATTGGGGATTGTGTCAAACCCTAGGCCAGATCACAGTAGGCAGTATGCACTGTCTTATCTTCCTCCAGGCCTTACACAAAGAATCAATGGGCTGTGACAACATCATAGATCACCTATGGTGTGACTCAGCATGCACACCTTCCTGTTATAGATAAATACACACTTCAACACACCTTCCACATGGGCTATGTTCCCATAGAAGGATATACATGAACATGCATCCATCTGAGTTGAGGTGGATAGCACCTGATGCATGCATTTATAGACACATCCTGACTCTCCTCAAGTGTGAGTAGACCAACATGTCATCATGGACCCTTTCTAAATGGACACTAGTAATATCCCAGCTCTGTGCAACAATTTCTAATGATACATCATGTCTGTTACATATGATAAATGTCATCAAAGAGGTCATCAAGGGCATGCATGATGACAACATTATCATCTTGTGGAACTTGACCAGGTCAAGACCTTTGACACAAATCCACATTAAGATATTCAATCAACACTCTCAGAGGTATTCACAAACAGCTATATCACCAAATGGGTAGACCAGTGTATCACATATGTGGATTCTCACTATGTTGAAATGTGTGAAGTGACCTATATCTCAGGTCCAGTGATCAGGTCCATATATCAGGGCTGTCTGTGAGGTCCTTTCCTGTCCATTATGTAAGTAATGAACATCATAGATGACATACACATCCTGTGTCCAAAGAGCTGCCTGAAGGACTACGGATTGTGGGCAATTATTGAATCCAGCTGTAATGTTAGTATAATACAGACAGTATAACCACATACCAAAGACTGCTGCCACAGCCATGACAGCACCTGCAATGACAAGAAAACATGGGGGATTTGTTAAGTGAGGAAAACAAATAACCCAAGCATAATGTGGACATCACACCCTATAATCAGACCAATAGGTATGTGACCTGTGTCCTATGGTAAATGGTAAATGGAACATCCACCAGCATGTGGTCACAATGCTGTCTACTACTTTGAATGCAACACAAGTACTGTGTATGTGAAGGACATCCACATCGAAGACTATAATGCATCCTTAGTTTCCAGCCTTCATCACACCAATAACTTCAGTACAATGCACCCTTCTTCATGTACTTTCTTACACATCTTCCACTGTTGTGTAACTGAAGTGTACCACTCTTCTCACAGTGAGCTGTTACACAGCTTATTGGCCATAATTAGGCATTCTTTTTGTGGCAGAAACATGAATGTCTGATGGTTTGGAACACTAATCAAGTTGTTACCCTAGAAGCATGTATCTTACCTGTTCTGCTGATGCACCCACACTGCATACATATGTGTTTGACAACATTAATGACATCGATATCATTCATGACAGCGTGGATTGTGCCATATATAGATGCCATGCACATCAGTCAACTAGCCTGTATTACTCATAATGTCGCATACAGGTATTGCAGTGCCCCTCCTAACACCTCCAGCAAATGTTACAGTGCCAGGACAGTGTGCATGATTACCCTCATAGATTGTGTATTTATCACAATAGTTGTACAAGTGTTTGTCTAGAATAATCTCTTATCACTCTAAATCATATATGTTATGTCAGAGGCATGAGATTATTGGTGGTATTATTCTGATATTGTCCATGATTGCGGGTGGTTCTTTTAATGTTGTTCATGAGCCTTTACCTGTGTCATACTTGATGGAGACATCTGCTGAGATTACACTCATATTCAGGCAAATCAGTTTGCACAGCTTCACAATATGCACCCTACCCCAATTGTATATCACATCCCTGATAGATGTTGTGAAGAAAATGAAAACACTGTCATCTGTGTTAGCATGTCCAGCATGAGATTTGTGTATATTCTCAGATTAACTGTATTGTATGCCAGCATGTCTAATTGTAAAACATGTAAATACGTTTTTAAAATGTTGACTATCTTCCTGTTTATGCAAAATGTTTAAAAATCTGTCAGTGTTTTGATACATTTTTAACTGTGCATGTTTGAGATGGAGATTCTAAAGTACAAACTGTGGAAAATCAGCTGAACAGTGGGTGATGTCATTAGAATGTTCCTGGTTGCTAGGTGATTATTTGAAGAGCTGATAGACAGGAAAAATAACTTTTTCAAACAGCTGACCATTATTTTTAAAATAAGACAGTTGAGTCTGTTAAGCTGTGCAGTTTGTAAAGTACTGAGCAGTTTGTGAAAAGCAGCTGTTAGTGAAAAGTTGTAGTCAGTGGACACCCATGAAAGAGAATGAAAAAACTGTAAGCCTGCCTGTACCTTGCTGTTAAGTTTTAGATTAGATCAGGGACATTATTCTCTAGTTAGATTAGGAAAGTTTAGTTATTCAGCTAGAGTTTTTCTAGAACGATGGACTTCTGTCCTACAGTTTCATTTTATATTTCTGGTGATTGGATTCTGGTGTTTATTGAAAGCTATTAATTTACATTCTTGTAATCATGTTACTAATTAGTAAATGTTGTTCATTACTTTACATTGTGGCTGGAAATCAATGTGTTCTTTAGAGATTAGAGAATGTTTATACTTGTTTGATACTTCCCAGATCACCCCAAAGGCCTAGTCACTTCTGGTCATAGCTATCATTTATTTTGATATTTAATTTTTATAATTGGATACCCTTTTAGAAGGGCATGAATACACTCTGATTCGTGGCAGCATTACCATATTATTTTGGAGAAGGGGCACTGCTGGAAATTTGTGTCAGGCTTTCCCAGAAGTGCTTGGATGTGGGAGAATTAAATTTACTTTGAGTTTGAGTGTATCAGAGGTCTTAAACTGGGACACATTGCTCTGAACTGTGCAGTAAGGAGGTACATTAGGGGTGGACAGAAGTATACTGTCCAGCCCTAGATTATAGAGTGTGTTCCTGTTATGTTCTCGGGAAAAAATTGTGAAATATTACTCTTGTATGTGACAGTCTTACATTGGAGTCAGTAGTGAGGATTGAAGCTCCTTACTTACTAACCAGGATAGTAACGGATGAGACATTTATTGTTGGCAGTCCGGTGGGTATTGGCTGGATGTCACATTTAACTGGTGGCAGTCTGGTGGGATTAGCTGGATGTCAGATTTTATCTGCATTATTCATGTAAGGATGCTTATCTCACACAGACATCCTCACTTTTGCTATGTCACCTTCTGTGACAGTTACATAATACACATGTTCACTGTGCAGCCCCAACTGTACCATACAGATATGTGATTGGTGTTACTGCTACAACCATCTTCAATTGACATGCTCTCATCTGCTGTACATTAGGTTGCTTCACCTGTCCTCTTTCAATGTGTTCATTCCTACAATTCAAATGTGTGTCCCTATTCAATACACACATTTCAACTAAGTGTTTATTTTACAAGGCAGTCCATGTTCTGTTATAGATCATCTACACAGATTCAGTACAGAAAGTCAGGAATAGGATATCACAATACTTTGCACTGTAGATATACTGTTCTGTACTGTGCTTGGACTGTGTACTTGGACAGCATTCATACCTCTCAACTGCCCAGATGTTCTCAGAATGTCCAGATGTGTTCCTTATCAAATTTTTGGCTTTCTGCCATAACACTGGGATGATCTCAGGACTGATGTGACTCAATTTTACATACATTTGAGTTTCATAGTTCAAATCCTTCAGAACATATACCAAAACACAAACCCCTGGTTATTCTAGCACAATTCTATATGGCAAAATGTCAAATATTTCACTATTTCTAGGACATTGTCTCACTGTTATGCTGGCATTTGTCCAGCTGTTTTCAACTAAAAGATTGAGAGCTATCTGTGAAGCCTTGGTGATCCCTGTTGCATTCCATACAAAACCTTGGACCGTCAGTGCTCTGAATTCTACAGGAGTGCTATCCATGTTTGCTTGCATGGTTTTCTAGCCAGCAGCACTATTACCAGCCATGAAACCTTGCTCAAATGTGTTGCACAGCATGAATATGCGTTGCCTGCTGCTGCTTGCCATGCACCGACACGGACACATGTAAACTCCAAGTAGGCTTTGCATGAAGCCTACACAGAGTTTATTGAATCCTGGGGATTGCATATATCTGTATACAGATGTAGTTCTGTCTAAATATAAGTTTATGTTTTCTTTTGCATTGTTATTACTATAATATTATATAGACATTTGCAGTGACATTTATTTCTTCTATCTAATGCATTCAATTATGCAACATTCTTATAGTTTATTTTTATATTTAATATAGCCAAAACAACAAAAAATATACTTATGATAGAATTCTGGCCTTTTCACTTCTACCTCATCATCCCTGTTGGCAAGCTGGTTGGGCCTATGCTTCTGTAGGTTGTCATACCTGTGCTGACATTGTTGGCCAGAGAAGGTGATTCCTGTCAGGGATGACAGGTGCTTTCTCAACTCATACCAGATGTCTGTTTTCTTCCACTCACTATTGTTTACACACACCTGCTTCTTACCCAGGTATGGCTCACTAAGAAGGTAGACTGAAATCTTGATCTCCTTATCCAACCAGCTCAGATCATGGCCTTGTGCCTTTACAAGTGCTGACATCATTCAAATTGCAAAACCAGAATGAAAAAAGTATGAGCACAGCTGTTGTTCACAGGTTTAGAACCACTCCTTCTGGGATGTGGCATCACCTAAGCCAAACCCAGTTAACCAGCAAGTGCATTACACCAAGTACTGTTATTACAGGCAAGTTTGGTGTTACCAAACATGATTTGTCACCTACTGCCACAACTTGCTGTGTGGGAAAGGTTAGTTCATTTTTGCTTTATTATATTTTGTGCTGCTTCATCACCTTCTTCTATTTTGAATATTGGGATTCATTTTCTTTACACTGTGTTTTATTTGTATTCTGTTTTTAATTGCATATTCACACTAAGAAAGAGACCTCAGCTGTGTCTCTTGTGAGTCACACTAAAATTACAACAGGTCAATTAAGGTTAATTACCTGCAAACTGAGGGTGGAACTAAACCTTCTATTTAAGGGATAAAGTAAAACATACCAAGGCTTTACTAAAAAAGCTCACTCAGTCTCTGCCACAACTTGCTATGAGGGAAAGGTTTGTTTGTTTTTTCTTGTGTATATTGCAATTCATTTTCTTTTCACTGTACAACTATCAGCAGGCAAAACCACATTTCAAGTCGTAGCCTGTTATAGATCGCCCACCATGTCCCAAGATGCTCACTCAGCATTCCTTTAGGCATTGGAAAATATAAAGGTCTTACCCAACATCATAATTTTGGGTGATTTCAACTACCCTGGCATAGACTGGACGAATTACCGAAGTTCTAACTCCTATGCCCAGCGGTTCATAGAATTTATAAATTCAAATGCACTTGAACAACTGGTATGTTCTCCCACTAGAGGGGACAACATATTGGATTTAGTCGTCACAAATATGGGTGCCCATTATACCACAACCATTATCACTCCCTCTCTGGTCAGATCAGACCACAAACTGATAACCCTGGACATCCTCACCCCTCCACCTCCCCAAGTCAAAGAAACCATTGTAAAACAACTTTCCAAAGCAAACTTCAAACTACTTGCGTCAGAAGTGGAAAGTTTCACTATTCCCTTGCAGAAGGATAATGATATCCAGGATGCAGAATCCTACATCAAGGCACTTTATATACATCTTCAGGATTGCATGGACCATGCTATCCCAAATAAAACCAAGACTCCTTCTTCAAGCAAGAAGAAACGAGTCTGGTGGACCCCGGCCATAAGCAAGCTATACAATAAAAGGAGGAGACTTATACAAAAAAAGGCCAAATCTCAAGTAGAAAAATCATCCCTGATCAGCATAAGTAAGAAATTTTGGGCCCTCATCAAGCCAACTAAAGCCAATTTTGAAAAGAAAGTTGCCAAGGATGCCAAGGATAACCATAAGGCCTTCTATGGTTACATCAAAAACCTAAATGGCAATGCTGAGGTCTGTTCTGAGCTAGTACAAAATGGAACAAAATACACTGACCGCACTGACATTGCCAACATCTTGGCTGACAGGTTCAGTGCAAATCCCCCCCCCCCCACCACCTGCAGGGCCTATTACTATTTCAGGGGATTGTGTAAGTCCAATTATTACTGATATGTTGGTTAATAAGGCTCTATCTAAAGCTAAAAACACTGCCTCCATGGGACCAGATGGCGTCCGGGGCTGTGTCATACGCCAGCTCCAAAATGAATTAACCTCGCATCTGAATACGCTGTTCAGTCTCAGCCTCTTGACAGGATATCTGCCCATAGAATGGCCACAACCCCCCCTGGGAACTAGCACCAAAAGCCTGAGCAGTCAAAGGAGGTAGACACGGCTTACTTTGACCTTGCTAAGCCATGGTCTCAAGCTAAATGCTAAAAATGCGTAGTAATCCCTTTGGAAAAACAAAGTACCATAGATTCTTCTTCAAAGACTTCCCTTGCTATGGCCTTTGCTCTTTCATTAGCTATTGTAATCTTTCCTCTTGACTGCTGCCCCTTTCGCTAAGCGGAACTCTGAACCAGTCACAGTACTAGCAACGTGCTATAAATGCTACTTTCAATGACTTCTAACATTAACATTAGTGGTGACAGTGACTCCTATGTATAGGTCGAGTCAGACTCTCTCTCCAGAAGAGAATTTTTCATGTTATTCTCTTTCATGTCAAAACCACTCAGACACAATAAAATTGCAATAATAATATAAGTAATAATATATTGCAATATTTTGTAAACAACTTTCAAAATGGCTCATTATCGAATAATAACGAACCGAAAAACCCGAACCTAAATAATATCGAAACCTCAACAGCAAATTTTTTCCAGGGAAAAAATTGTTTCCCGAGAAATACACACACACAACAAGCACTAAAAGCACAGGATCCACTTACCTTACTATAACCCAAAATCCCCTCACTGGGTCCGTCTAACTCAACTCACTTAACCTGCCCTAACCTAACTCACTTAACCTGCCCCCTCACCCTCACATGCTCACTACCCCTCACCCCTAACCAACTTAACCTACCTAAATTCCCCCAAATTCTGTCTACACACACACTTACCCAGCGCCGCCTAACCTAACTCACACAACCCGCACCTAACCTGAACATCTGCACATCCAATGCATTGCTGAAAACAGCGATGTCACAACAATGGGCAATCGAATTCTTTCCCTAGGAAAGAATTCGGATTTGTGCAGCTTCGCTGTTTTCAGCATTCACAATATTGGGTTAGATATTAGATTGCTCAAAATTCTACCTTTTCGATGATCTAATATAGACCTAAATTACAGACATACTGTCAGCTGCATTTTGTTCATCTAGCTTAGAGCTTTCATATGAAGCTAAGGCATTTTTTCTGTGTCACTTGGATGTTGAGATATTTGAAAAAATGCAAAGATTATATTTATATAAATTAATATTATAAAAACAACAGTTATTATCTATTTACTTGTACTAGACAGATGTCAAATATTAATGCAGTTGTTTGCCATTGTGCATGATTTAAGAGGAAATCTTTTAAAACCTTGTACATAGCATGGTTTTGAAATTATTCATGCAATCGTGAACAAGCAATATTTGATGGCTAGAGGCATCAGTAGGAGTTAACTGCAGATGCACCTGGAGGTGTCACTGGGATGCAATGAGTTAAACATTTTAAAATTTGTGGCTCTCCACTTAAATTGCTAAAGCTTAAGTTACCCACCTTTCATATTTAACTGCTTAGTACACACTGCAGCTATTAGGAGATTAAACCATTTCCACATTACCTCTAAAATCTGCAACATCTACTCCAAGATCACCAATTACTGCAGAGCCCACATTCTGCCTCTTAGTAGTCATTTTAGGATTAGTGCATCTGTTTTACTCCTGCTGAGAGATGCAGCATAGGGACATTATTTCCTGAGGATTGCCGATCACGGGACAGCCTAATAACTCCGTCATAGGTGCCAATTTGGAATTCTTGCTTATATTTTGCTCCTGGTGAGAGAAGGAGCAGAGTGCATAGATTTATGACTATGTCTGGTTGGGAAGTGAGTGTCTGTGCTTGACCTTCCTCATTGATCTGATTTCTATTCAAGGCATCTGTGAGGTTATCGGATGTTGTTATCTGTGCTAGTATTGTTTGTAGTTTTGTAAATACTTGTAAACAATTATAAATTATCTTGTATTATGAATGCCAGCATAACTAGCTGTAATTTTGTAAATAAGTTGATTTGTGTAAGATGTTTGAATTAAAGAGTGTTCTGGCTGACCAAATTGCATGTCTTTATAAAGAATTCTGAATGCAGGTTGTGCCAGTCAGCTGACCTAGAGTGACATCATCGTGTGCCAGAGTTAAAAGGAATGGAATCTCCACAGCACAGGATGTGTTTTTGTTTATTTTTCAAAAGTCTGAAATGAGAGAGTAGAAATCTCATAACAGCTTTCTGTGACTTTTAAAAGATTCTGCTATAGAAAGCAGGTTCTGAGTATAGTTCAGTTGCAATGTTGTGCAGTAGTAGTTGTTCAGTAGTTCCGTTGCTGTTGTTATTTTCCAGACAAGTATTTATCACTCTGAGTTTGTCAGAGTTGTTTAGCAAAAATAATAGGATTCATTATTCCGGTCACTGAGGACTGGACAACAGCCTGAAGAGTGGACATATATTCTTATTTTGCCTGCAGAAGGAAGAGTATCATCTTGCCTTGCTGAGTTAATTAGATTAAATAGGGGCAGTTAATCTTTAGACAGTTACTGTTCTACAGTTGGGTAGCTAGAGTTTCTTTTCAGGCAGTGTGAAACCTATCCTACAGTGTTATATTCATAGTTCCTGTGACTGAAACTCTGTAGTTTATTGAAATCAGTTATTCAGTGTGCATTTGTTTAAATCATTTTTATTTATTAAATATTTTACTGATTTTTACTATAGCTGGTTATTTAAAAAGTACTTTCAGTAACTTGAGAGTGTTTATGCATATTGTGATAACACCAGGGCCACTCCAAAAAAACTTACTGCTTGGATTGCATGCTACCTTTTATATCAATATTTATTTTACTCAGTATAATTGAACACCCCTTTTGAAGGGTATTGCAGTATTTTGACTGATGGCAGTATTACCGTGTCATTTGGGAAAGAGGGCATAGCAGGTAAATCAGAGCCAGTCTTTCCCAAAAGTGTTTTTGGTGTCATTATCAAATATTTAAGAATGAGTGGGTCAAATACCTAGAACTGGGGCACAGTGCTCTGCAGTGAATAGTGTGAAAACTCATTTGGGAACCTGGAGTGAAGCATTCGGTCCAGTCCCAGGTTTGGAGTCTGTGATGTTCCCTTACTGGAGACAGTGGTGAGGACTGAGGTTCCTTAGTTACTGCCCCAAGTTTAAGTAGGGTGTTATCACATTATTTGGAGACAGTGGTGGGACTATAAGTGTGTTTTAGTAGCCAGTAGGTAGTTGTCACTGTGGTGTGCACTCTGGACAGCCACAACATAAACATGAAGAGTTTCATTGCACAATAGTTTTAATTATTTTTATTCAGTTTAATCAGGGACAGCAGGGAAAACATGTCAGCAGAAGATTATAGCCAGCTGACCAGGAGTCAGTTGGCCAAGGTGTGTGAAGCCAAAGTACTGGTGCATGTCAACCTGACTAAGGAAGCAATGATCTCAGCCTTAGTCACAGCCACAGATCAGACCAATAGTTTGGAGGATATCCAGTTTAGCACGGGGGATAAGCAGCCTTCTGACAAAAAACAGTGTACATTTTCTTCAGAGGACTTAAAACTTTGTTTGGAGTTAAGCAGACTCTAACTGGAAGCCAAACATATGGAGGCTGAGGAGAGGGAGAAGCAGCATACGTTTGAATGGGAAGCCAGACATTTGGAGATGAGGAAAGGGAGAGGGAGAAAGACAAGCAGCGTCACCATCAACTGGAGGCCGAGGAGAGACAGCATAAGTATGAACTGTGACATTTGGAGATGGAAGCTGAAGAAAATAAGAGGCAGCAATGTTTGGAGGCTGTGGAGAGGAAGAAACAGCATCAGCATGAAGAGGAACTTCTAACCCTTTGACAGGGTCATGGAGGTAACGAGGAAGGGACTATCCAAACCCCAGAAGCTATAAAGGTCAGTAAACATTTTCATCATTACAGGGAAGGAGATGAATTTGATAGTTTTATTTATATATTTGAGACGGTATGCAAACCCTATAATGTTGACCAAGGGCTTTGGGTATGGTTCCTGACCCCTTACTCCATGTTAGATTTGTTAATGCAATTGCTAAACTGTTGTTGGATATTGATTGTTTGAATTATGATCATGTAAAACAATGTTTACTAAATTGTTTTAAATGAACTCTTGAAATATATAGAAAAAAGTTTTGTGAATATAGACACAAGGCACATGAAAGTGTATGTGATTACATTGCTGATTTAAGTACTTACTTTCACAGGTGGGTGAGTGGGTTTCAGGTTACTACTTTTGAAGGACTGGCGGACCTTTTTGTAAGGGAACACATTCTCAACACTTACCTGAGGGCATTAGGATCTGTTTGGCAGATCGCGAGTGTAACTCTGCAAATGAGTTGGGGAGAAAAGGGGATCTCTACTTGGCAAGTAGGGGATCTCTACTTGGCAAGTAGGACACCAATGCATAAGAAAGGGATACCCAGTGCTGCACATAGACATAAGAGAACATGTGGAGGCAGCCTAAACCATTTCAACAGAGTTCTCCAGTAACAGGAGAGGCCACTAGTTCAAGCACATGGTCAGAATCAGGGATTAGATGTTTCTAATATAATCAGAGGGCCTTGTAGCATATAAATGTCCATTGAAGCAAAGTGAGAAACAAAAGGTGAGGAGCCAGAAAGTGGGAATGACAAATTGCCAGTGATAAGTTGTCTGGAAACAACAGAGGTGCCAGATTATCACCAAAATTTGTATCCTATATTAGTGGATGGAAGACAGACCACTGCTAAGAGAGACATAGCTTCTGATATAACCATTGTGAGGCCTGCAGTGGTTAAGGAGGAGCAGTACTTGCTTAGGCAGTCCACACCAGTCAAAGTTCTAGGAGGCACCCCATTCTAAATACTCTTGGCTAGGATTCATTTTGACTGGTAGGGTGGAGAAGGGAACAAGTAGGTAGGTATGTTTGAGGATATCCCTGCAAATATCCTACTAGGGAATGATGTTGATAGTGTAGTACCTTGTGTGCATGCAGTGACACACAGTCAAGCTTAGAGACAGGCATGTAAATCTGGTAAAATGTTTGAGTCCCAGACAGATCTTATGCCTAAAGTTGGGGCTGGTGATGTGCTTACTTCAAAGAGGGAGCTACCTTGTAGCAGTCAGCCTGAAGGTGAACCACAGCAGCTGGTAGGTACTGGTGTTTCCATGGACATGGTGACTGCAAGGACAGAAGTGAGTGGTGGTATCCAGTCTGACAGTGAGGCACCACTGACAGGGGATACTGGGCTTCCTTTGGAAGGGGAGATAGGAGGGATCATGAAAGTAGGGTTGAGACAGGAACAGTTTTCAGACTCTACCTTAAGAAGCTTGAGGGAGGTAGCTATGGAGGCACCTGATGCTAAAGAAAAAAGGTAGTCTCTATGCTGGGATGGAGAGTGGACTCTTGAGGGAGGGCTAGAAGGTGAGATAATACAGCAGTTGGTAGAGACCAGAGCCTGCTGTCTGGCACCTCTTGCCCTAGCTCATGACATTCCTTTTGTGGATAATAAAGGGATAGTGTACAGAGAGTGGACCACTGAGGGAGAGCTCGAAGGTGAGATAATATGGCAGTTAGGAGAGCCCACCGACTACCATCTGGCACCTCTACCCATAGCCCATGATATTTCTTTTACAGATAATAAAGGGTTACTGTATAGGGAGTGGACACCTCAAGGAGGACTATAAGATAAGGTAATATGACATTTGGTAGAGTCCAGAACCTACCATCTGGCATCTCTAGTCATAGTCCATCACATTTCTTTTACAGGTCATATGGGCATAAAGCATACCAAGAGATGGATTATGCAAAACTTTCATTGGCCTGGGATTGCAAAAATTGGCGATGTTAACTAAATGGTAAACTTAATAGGCAGGAGGCAGGGACATGAGTTCTATCATGGTAACTTTATGAAACCTTATCATGATAGGGAGGACCTGGTGCTGAGTATTCACAGTGGATGGCAGGAGGAGTCTGAGGGGGATCTCATGACTAACCTTCTCAGTGAGGCTCAGACTAATACCTCCATGGAAGAGGTAGCAAAATCCCAGCAGCTATCCCTTATTCAGGTTAAAGATTTACGAGCAGTGTTATATGAATATGGGGGCATGTTCACCAGGAAACCTGGGTGTACTAACCTAGTGCAATACCCTGTGGATATGGGACCCCAAAGGCCTATCAAGCAAGTTCCTTATAAGATGCCTGAGTGAGTCAAACAGACTTTGAAGGAGGACATAAAGGAAATGTTGGTACTGGGGGTAATTCAGGAGTCCAGTAATTGTTGGGTTCCCCAGTAGTATTGGTTCCAAAGAAAGATGGTAGTGTTAGATTCTGTGTAGACTACAGAAAGTTGAACAATTAGATAGAGTCATTTGTGTACCTCATGCCTAGAACAAGATGAAGCCTTAGAACAGCTGGGTGGGGTTAAATATCTGACCACTATTGATCTGACCAAGGGATGCTGGATGCTTTCAGGTACCATTGACTCCTAACGCTAGACAGAAATCAGTTGTTGCAACATATTTTGGATTACATGAGTTTACAAGGATGCCCTTTGGGAACATGAATGCCCCAGCAACCTTCCAGAGGTTAGTAGATCATATCTTAGTAGGAGCTTTCCTAGAGACAGTGGGGTACTATAGGAAATTTGTGTTCAACTACAGTACAATAGCTGCATCCCTTACTGACCTAAGAATGAAAAACAAACCAGATAAGACAGTGTGGACCACAGATTGTGAGCAGGCATTCAACAAACTTAAAGAGATTTTGGGAATACTCCCTGCATTATCCAGTCCAGACTTCAGCAATGCTGGTGCAGAAGGATTCTCAAGACAGGGTATTGGTTGACACATTTTCAGTCAGCCCGATTTTCTCAAGTGATAATTTTCTAAGGTCACTTGAAAATGTAGCTTGAGTCTTTAAGGTGGAGAAATGTGTGGATATCGGATGTTGTTATCTGTGCTAGCATGTCTGGCTGTAGTTTTGTAAATGCTTGCAAATAATTACAAATTACCCTGTGTTATGAATGCCAGCATGACAAGCTATAATTTTGCAAATACGTTTATGTTTTTTGATTATTTCTTTGATTTGCATGAGATTCAAACAGTGTTCTTCTGGCGGACCAAATGTACCCGTCTTTATAAAGAATTCTGAATACAAATTGTGCCAGTCAGCTGACCTAGAGTGACATCATCGTGTGCCAGAGCTAAAAGGAATGGAATCTCCACAGCAGCTGTTTTTGTTTACATTTTAAAATTCTGAAATGAGAGAGTAGAAATTTCATAACAGCTTTTTGTGACTTAAAAGATTTTGTTATAAAAAGCAGATTCTGTGTGCAGTTCAGTTGCAGTGTTGTGCAGTAGCAGTTGTTCAGTAGTTCAGTAATTGTTGCTGCTATTTTCCAGACCAGTATTTATCAGAGTTTTTCAGAGATGTTCAGCAGAAATAATATGATTTGTTATTCTAGTTGCTGAGGACTGGATAACAGCCTGAAGAATGGACAAACATTCTTATTTTGCCTGCAGAAGTAAAAGTATCATCTTGCCCTGCTGAGTTAATTAGATTAGACAGGGACAGTTCATCTGTAAACAGTTAGTGTTCTACAGTTAGATAGCTAGAATATTTCTTCAAACAGTGTGAAACCTATCCTACAGTGTTATTTTCATAATTCCTGTTTGTAAAACTCTGTAGTTTATTGAAATCGGTTATTCAGTGTACATGTGTTTCAAATCATTTTTCTTTATTAAATATTTTACTACCTTCTATTGTGGTTAGTTATTTAGAAAGTACTTTTAAGAACGTGAGAGTGTTTATGATAACACCAGGACCACTCAGAAAAACCTTACTGCTTGGATTGCATGCTACCTTTTATATCAATATTTATTTTACTCAATATAATTCAACACATCTTTTGAAGGGTATTGCAGTATTTTGACTGGTGGCAGCATTACTGTGTAATTTGGGAAAGAAGACCTAGCAAGGAAATTGGTGCTAGTCTTTCCCACGAGTATTTGTATGTGTTATTATCAAATATTTAAGAGTGAGTGTGTCAGATACCTAGAAATGGGACACAGTGCTCTGCAGTGGGCAGTTTGAAAACTCACTTGGGAACTTGGAGTGAAGCATACAGTCCACCCCAGGTTTGAAGCTTTGGGGAAATTGTGTGTTCTATTTCTGCTTTTAGTGACCCTCCCTTACCAGAGACAATGGTGAGAACTGAGGTTCCTTAGTTACTGCCCCTGGTTTAAGTAGATGGTCATCACAGCATCTACCAGAAAAATGCTACAACAAGCCTACAGACCCTTACATTATCTGGGAGAAGACTGTGGATCACCAAACAGGCTGTGGCCTGCTTCTCATCTTGGGCTTGGTGTTAATGTTTATGTTAATGTTAAGAGAAGAAACAAATGGACATTGCATCTCTGCAGAGTGAAGCTGATAAGAGACCAACACTAGTAGTAGTCAGGCAGCAGCCATTCAGGTGACTGCCCTCTTTTCCTTATTCTTCACCAGCTAATTCTTTCTTTTCAGTAAGTACTGCTTGCTTTGTTTCTAACTTCAGAATACCTGCCTAAATACTTTGCCCATAAATCATCAGGATCTTCTTATTAGTTTCCCCTCAAGTGTTTGGCAGTGACCTGTAGAACTGCAGAAATCTTGAGCTGACATTTTTCCTGTAAAAGCACCACTGAAATTGTATTGATATCTAGTTGCACACAGGATAACTAGTTTGCAGTGACAAGCATTGTCTCCAGATTTGCAAACTGGATACTTTTTACATTACTATATATTCTCTCTCCAACTGTCTAGTCAATAAAGAAGGGGCTGATGCCATGGATGTGAACTTTACCACTATCTCCTTTACCAGCTTGGTGGATATGGGCATCGTGAGGCAATGTAAAAATTGCATCATGTTTACTGACAACCAGTTAATTCTCAAACAAACTGATACGATATGAGAGATGTAATTTGCATAGTGTCACTGGAGGCAAAGCTCTCACATAAAAGCATTCTTAATGTCAATAAGGTTGTCAGTAAGGCACACAGTGCACCTATCACAGACAATCCAAAGCAGATAAATAGACCTACATATGTTAAGTCACTTAAATGAAACCTACGTAATCCCCAAAGACATCCTACACTAAGTACATATAACATACACCCTCAGCAACCACAAATGCACGGTTTCAAAGCAGAACCCACAACAACACATACAACCACATCTCATGGAGCCTCTACTTCTAAGTCCATAAGGCATTCCACCACAGAATCCAACATTCTAGTCATTGGAGAGACTATTGTGAAACTCATTGATGATCCTCTCACCAGGCAGATGAAGATGAAAGTCATGGTCAGTTGCTTATAAGGGGCCAGGATCCACCACATTACTCACATACTCAGGTCATTGGACCACAAGTACAAGTATGACACAGTCATAGCCCATGTGGGTGTAAATGACCTGAGATGTACCTCCCTAGACTATATACAGAGAGACATCATGGAGCTCTCAGGATGTTTCCCAGACTGGTATGAGCCTGACACTGAGCAGCATTTTACCTTCTCCAAGGATGATGCCACAAAATGTACAAAAGATGATTAGCTTTAATAATTTGCTTATCTTCTGGTGTCATTCTAAGATGGTGCAATATTTGTCAGCATGGAATGAGATGGTCAACAGGCCATACTGCTTTGCCAGGGATGCTATGCAACTCTCCCCTCTAGACTTTCAAATATTAACAAAAACATTGTCCTTCCCCACAGTGCCTTTCTTAGGCAATGCCAAACTGAAAGCATTTCAGACATAGTAAATCAAAACCAAGAAAATCTAAAGGTGTTACTGCTCAATGCTATGAGTCTAAACAGAAAACTCTACTCCCTAGAAGCTGCCTTCAACTCTAGAGAAAGTTGATGCTTGCACATGGTTTAAAGCCACGGAGAGCACACTGACAGTGCAAGAGTATAATGCCTTACACATATTTAGAACAGCTACTGCACAGACAGGGACTGCTGAAGGTGGAGGTGTCATGACTTACATAAAAAATAAATATACCTCAAGGCTGGTCAAAAAGGACAATGTACTTGAACTTCTCCATTTTCAAATCAACATAGTTAAAATCCAACACCACTTCCTTGCAAGCTATAGCCCCCCCACCCATGACCCAGGAAATCCATACCATATATTTAAACTTATTGGAAACACTCACCATCCAACCCAATATCATATTCATGGGAGATTTTAATTACTCCATTATTAACTGGGAAGCATATATGACACCAAACGTACAGGTACAGAGATTCCTAGATTTTGTAAACATAAACTCCCTGGACCAGATTGGCAACACACCAACAAGGGTTGCAACCATAATGGAGCTGGTTCTCCCTAATATAGGAGTATGCTGCAGCCCCCCCCCCCCCAGTGTAATGTCTTCCTTGTGTAAGATGTTTGAATCAAACAATGTTCTTCAGGCTGACCAAATGTATGCCTTTATAAAGAATTCTGAATGCAGGTTGTGCCAATTAGCTGATCTAGATTAACATCATTGTGTGCCAGAGCTGAAAGGAATGGAATCTCCACAGCTGCTTGTATTTACTTTTCAAAATATGAAATGAGAGAGTAGAACTCTCATAGCAGCTTTCTGTGACTTCTAAAAGATTGTGCTAAAGAAAGCAGGTTCTGAGTGTAGTTCAGTTGCAATGTTGTGCAGTAGCAGTTGTTCATTAGTTCAGTTGTTGTTGTTTTCCAGACCAGTATTTATCACTCTGAGTTTGTCAGAGTTGTTCAGCAGAAATAATAGGATTCATTATTCCAGTCAGTGAGGACTGGTTAACAGCCTGAAGAGTGGGCATATATACTTATTTTCCATGCAGAAGGAAGAGTACCATCTTGCCTGGGACAGTTAATCTTTATACAGTTACTGTTCTACAGTTAGAAAACTAGAGTGTTTCTTCAGTCAATGTGAAACTTATCCTACACTGTTATTTTCATAATTCCTGTGTGAAAAACTCTGTGGTTTATTGAAATCAGTTATTCAGTGTATATATGTTTTAAATCATTTTATTTAATAAATATTTTACTACCTTCTATTATGGCTGGTTATTTAGAATGTGCTTTTACTAACCTGAGAATGTTTATGCTTATTGTGATAATACCATGGCCACTCTGAAAAAACTTACTGCTTGGATTGCATGCTATCTTTTATATCAATATTTATTTTACTGAATATATTTGAACACCCATTTTGAAGGGTATTGTGGTATTTTGACTGGTGGCAGCATTACTGTGTAATCTGGGAAAGAGGACATAGCAGGTAAATTGGTGCCAGGCTTTCCCAAACGTGTTTGTATCTTTGATTATCAAATACTTAAGAATGAGTTTGTCACCTAGAACTGGAGCACAGTGCTCCACAGTGGGTAGTGTGGAAACTCATTTGGGAACCTGGAGTGAACCGTACAGTCCAGTCATTGG
Source organism: Protopterus annectens (assembly GCF_019279795.1). Taxonomy (NCBI): domain Eukaryota; kingdom Metazoa; phylum Chordata; order Ceratodontiformes; family Protopteridae; genus Protopterus; species Protopterus annectens. The sequence goes on along the minus strand of NC_056749.1, from coordinate 843,104,064 downwards.
TTTGGATCCTGTTCTGATGTATCCTTAGGGGAAATTATGTGTTCCATCCATGCTTTCAGTGATGATCTCATACCAGAGACAGTTGTGAGGATTGAGGTTCCTTAGTTACTGCCCCAGGTTTAAGTATGGCACATTATTTGGTGGCAGCAGTGGGATTTTAATTAAGCTGTAGTAGCCCATAGGTAGTTGTCACTGAGGTGTGAATTCTTGACAGCCACAAGACAAACATACAGAGTTTCATTGCACAATAGTTTTAATTATTTGTTTAGTCAGTTTAGTCAGGGACAGCAGGGAAAATATGTCAGCAGAGGATTATAGCCAGCTGACCAGGAACCAGTTGGCCAAGGTGTGCAAAGCCAAAAGACTAGTGCATACCAACCTGACTAAGGAAGCAATGATCTCAGACTTAGTCGCAGCCACTGAACAGACTGCCAGCTTGGAGGATATCTGGTTTGGCATTGGGGATAAGCAGCATTTCAACACAAAACAGTGTACCTTTTCTTCAGAGGACTTAAAACTTTGCTTGAAGTTAAGGAGACTCGAACTGGAAGCCAAACATTTGGAGGCTGGGGTGAGGGACAAGCTGCATCAGTTTGAACTGGAAGCCAGATATTTGGAGTTGCAGAAAGGGAGTGGGAGAAGGAGAAGCAGCGACACCATGAACTGGGGGCCAAAAAGAGACAGCGGAAGTATGAAATGTGATGTTTGGAGATGGAAGTTGAAGAAAATGAGAGGCAGCAATGTTTGGAGGCTGTGGAGAAGGATAAGCAGTGCCAGCACGAAAAGGATCTTCTAACCCTTTGACAGGGTCATGGAGGTAATGGGGAAGAGATTGACTGAACCCCTATAAAGGTCAGTAAACATTTTCCTCAGTACAGGGAAGGAGATGACTTTGATAGATTTATTTATATTTTGAGAGGGTATGTAAACAATATAATGTTGACCAAGGGTTTGAGTTATGGTTCCTGACTCGCTTACTCCATTGTAGAGCTGTTAATGGAATTGCTAAACTGTCTGATATTGATTGTTTGAATTATGATTGTGTAAAACAATGTTTACTAGATTGTTTTAAATTACCTTCTGAAATGTATAGAAAAAAGTTTTGTGAATAGAGACACAAGGCAGATAAATGTTAATGTGATTACATTACTGATTTAAGTACTTACTTTCACAGGTGGGTGAGTGGGTATCAGGTTACCACTTTTGAAGGACTGGCAGACCTTTTGGTGAGGGAACAAGTTCTCAGCACTTTGTCTAAGGACATTAGGATTTGGTTGGCAGATCGAGAGTATAGCTCTGCAAATAAGTTGGGGAGAAAAGGTGATCTCTACTTGGCAAGCAGGACACCAATGCATAAGAAAGGGATACCCAGTGCTACACATAGACATAAGGGAACCCAAGAGGCAGCCTAAACCACTCCAACAGAGTTCACCAGTAACAGGGGAAAACATTAGTACAAACACATGGTCAGAATCAGAAATTAGATGTTTCTAATGTAATCAGAGGTCCATGTAGCATACAAATGTCCATTGAAGCAAAGTGAGAAACAAAAGGTGAGGGAGCCAGCAAGTGGGAATGACAAAATGCCAGTGATAAGTTGTCTGGAAACAACAGAGGTGCCAGATTATCACCAAAATTTGTATCCTATCTTAGTGGATGGAAGACAGACCACTGCTAAGAGAGACACAGCTTCTGATATAACCATTGTGAGGCCTGAAGTGGTTAAGGAGGAGCAGTACTTGCTTAGGCAGTCCACACCAGTCAAAGCTCTAGGAGGGACCCCATTCTAAATACTCTTGGCTAGGATTCATCTTGACTGGTAGGGTGGAGAAGGGAACAAGCAGGTAGGTATGCTTGAGGATATCCCTGCAGATGTCCTACTAGGGAATGATGTTGATAGTGTAGTACCTTGTGTGCATACAGTGACACACAGTCAAGCTTGGAGACAGGCATGTAAGTCTGGTAAAATGTTCGAGACCCAGATAGATCTTATGCCTAAAGTTGGGGCTGGTGATGTGCTTACTGCAAAGAGGGAGCTACCTTGTAGCAGTGAGCCTGAAGGTGAACCACAGCAGCTGGTAGGTACTGGTGTTTCCATGGACATGGTGACTGCAAGGACAGAAGTGAGTGGTGGTATCCAGTCTGACAGTGAGGCACCACTGACAGGGGTTACTGGGCTTCCTTTGGAAGGGGAGATAGGAGGGATCATGAAAGTAGGGTTAAGAGAGGAACAGTTTTCAGACTCTACCTTAAGAAGCTTGAGGGAGGTAGCTATGGAGGCACCTGATGTTCAAGAAAAAAGGTAGTCTCTATGCTGGGATGGAGAGTGGACTCCTTAGGGAGGGCTAGAAGGTGAGATAATACAGCAGTTGGTAGAGACCAGAGCCTGCTGTCTGGCACCTCTTGCCCTAGCGCATGACATTCCTTTTGTTTATAATAAAGGGATAGTGTACAGAGACTGGACCACTGAGGGAGAGCTCGAAGGTGAGATAATACGACAGTTAGGAGAGCCCACAGCCTACAATCTGGCACCTCTACCCATAGCCCATGATATTTCTTTTACAGATAATAAAGGGTTACTGTACAGGGAGTGGACACCTCAAGGAGGACTATAACATAAGGTAATATGACATTTGGTAGAGCCCAAAACCTACCATCTGACATCTCTAGTCATAGTCCATCACATTTCTTTTACAGGTCATATGGGCATAAAGCATACCAAGAGATGCATTATGCAAAACTTTCATTGGCCTGGGATTGCAAAAATTGGCGATGTTAACTAAATGGTAAACTTAGTAGGCAGGAGGCAGGGACATGAGTTCTATCATGGTAACTTTATGAAACCTTATCATGATAGGGAGGACCTGGTGCTGAGTATTCACAGTGGATGGCAGGCGGAGTCTGAGGGGGATCTCATGACTGACCTTCTCAGTGAGGCTCAGACTGATACCTCCATGGAAGAGGTAGCAAAATTTCAGCAGCTATCCCTTATTCAGGTTAAAGACTTACGAGCAGTGTTATATGAATATAGGGGCATGTTCACCAGGAAACCTGGGTGTACTAACCTAGTGCAGTACCCTGTGGATATGGGACCCCAAAGGCCTATCAAGCAAGTTCCTTATAAGATGCCTGAGTGAGTCAAACAGACTTTGAAGGAGGACATAAAGGAGATGTTGGTACTGGGGGTAATTCAGGAGTCCAGTAGTTGTTGGGTTCCCCAGTAGTATTGGTTCCAAAGAAAGATGGTAGTGTTAGATTCTGTGTAGACTACAGAAAGTTAAACAATTACATAGAGTCATTTGTGTACCTCATGACTAGAACAAGATGAAGCCTTAGAACAGCTGGGTGGGGTTAAATATCTGACCACTATTGATCTGACCAAGGGATGCTGGATGCTTTCAGGTACCATTGACTCCTAACGCTAGACAGAAATCAGCTGTTGCAACATATTTTGGATTACATGAGTTTACAAGGATGCCCTTTGGGAATATGAATGCCCCAGCAACCTTCCAGAGTTTAGTAGATCATATCTTAGTAGGAGCTTTCCTAGAGACAGTGGGGTACTATAGGAAATTTGTGACCTAAGAATGAAAAACAAACCAGATAAGACAGTGTGGACCACAGATTGTGAGCAGGCATTCAACAAACTTAAAGAGATATTGGGAATACTCCCTGCATTATCCAGTCCAGACTTCAGCAATGCCGGTGCAGAAGGATTCTCAAGACAGGGTATTGGTTGACACATTTTCAGTCAGCCCGATTTTTCTCAAGTGATAATTTTCTAAGGTCACCTGAAAATGTAGCTTGAGTCTTTAAAGGGGAGAAATGTGTGGATAGCGGATGTTGTTATCTGTGCTATCATGTCTGGCTGTAGTTTTGTAAATGCTTGCAAAAATTTACAAATTACCCTGTGCTATGAATGCCAGCATGACTAGCTATAATTTTGCAAATACGTTTATGTTTTTTGATTATTTCTTTGATTTGCATGAGATTCAAACAGTGTTCTTCTGGCGGACCAAATGTCCGTCTTTATAAAGAATTCTGAATGCAGGTTGTGCCAGTCAGCTGACCTAGAGTGACATCATCGTGTGCCAGAGCTAAAAGGAATGGAATCTCCACAGCAGCTGTTTTTGTTTATCTTTTAAAATTCTGAAATGAGAGAGTAGAATTCTCATAACAGCTTTTTGTGACTTTTAAAAGATTTTGTTATAAAAAGCAGATTCTGAGTGCAGTTCAGTTGCAGTGTTGTGCAGGAGCAGTTGTTCAGTAGTTCAGTAATTGTTGTTGCTATTTTCCAGACCAGTATTTATCAGAGTTTTTCAGAGATGTTCAGCAGAAATAATATGATTTGTTATTCTAGTTGCTGAGGACTGGATAACAGCCTGAAGAGTGGACAAACATTCTTATTTTGCCTGCAGAAGTAAAAGTATCATCTTGCCCTGCTGCGTTAATTAGATTAGACAGAGACAGTTCATCTGTAAACAGTTAGTGTTCTACAGTTAGATAGCTAGAATATTTCTTCAAACAGTGTGAAACCTATCCTACAGTGTTATTTTCATAATCCCTGTGTGTAAAACTCTGTGGTTTATTGAAATTGGTTATTCAGTGTACATGTGTTTCAAATCATTTTTCTTTATTAAATATTTTACTACCTTCTATTGTCGTTGGTTATTTAGAAAGTACTTTTAATAACGAGAGAGTGTTTATGATAACACCAGGACCACTCAGAAAAACCTTACTGCTTGGATTGCATGCTACCTTTTATATCAATATTTATTTTACTCAATATAATCGAACACATCATTTGAAGGGTAGTGTAGTATTTTGACTGGTGGCAGCATTACTGTGTAATTTGGGAAAGAAGACCTAGCAATTACATTGGTGCTAGTCTTTCTCAAGAGTATTTGTATGTGTGATTATCAAATATTTAAGAGTGAGTGTGACAGATACCTAGAAACAGGACACAGTGCTCTGCAGTGGGTAGTTTGAAAACTCACTTGGGAACTTGGAGTGAAGCATATGGTCCAGACCCAGGTATGAAGCTTTGGGGAAATTGTGTGTTCTATCCCTGCTTTTAGTGACCCTCCCTTTCCAGAGACAATGGTGAAAACTGAGGTTCATTAGTTACTGCCCCTGGTTTAAGTAGATGGTCATCACAGCATCTACCAGAAAAAGGCTACAACAAGCCTACACACCCTTACATTATCTGGGACAAAACTGTGGATCACCAAACAGGCTGTGTGGCCTGCTTCTCATCTTGGGCTTGGTGTTAATGTTTATGTTAATGTTAAGAGAAGAAACAAATGGACATTGCATCTCTGCAGAGTGAAGCTGATAAGAGACCAACACAAGTAGTAGTCAGGCAGCAGCCATTCAAGTGACTGCCCTCTTTTCCTTATTCTTCACCAGCTAATTCTTTCTTTTCAGTAAGTACTGCTTGCTTTGTTTGTAACTTCAGAATATCTGCCTAAATACTTTACCCATAAATCATCAGGATCTACTTATTAGTTTCCCCTCAAGTGTTTGGCAGTGACCTGTAGAGCTGCAGACATCTTGAGCTGACATTTTTCCTGTAAAAGCACTACTGAAATTTTATTGATATCTAGTTGCACACAGGATAACTAGTTTGCAGTGACAAGCATTGTCTCCAGATTTGCAAACTGGATACTTTTGACATTACTATATATTCCTTCTCCAACTGTCTAGTCAATAAAGAAGGGGCTGATGCCATGGATATGAACTTTACCACTATCTCCTTTACCAACTTGGTGGATATGGGCATCGTGAGGCAATGTAGAAAGTGCCTCATGTCTACTTACAACCAGTTAATTCTCAAACAAACTGATAGGGTATGAGAGATGTAATTTGCATAGTGTCACTGGAGGCAAAGCTCTCACATAAAAGCATTTTTAATGTCAATAAGGTTGTCAGTAAGGCACACAGTGCACCTATCACATAAAATTCAAAGCAGATAAATAGACCTACATATGTTAAGTCACTTAAATGAAACCTACGTAATCCCCAAAGATGTCCTACACTAAGTACATATAACATACACCCTCAGCAACCACAAATGCACGGTTTCAAAACAGAACCCACAACAACACATACAATCACATCTCATGGAGCCTCTACTTCTAAGTCCATAAGGCATTCCACCACAGAATCCAACATTCTAGTCATTGGAGAGACTATTGTGAAACTCATTGATGATCCTCTCACCAGGCAGAGGAAGACGAAAGTCATGGTCAGTTGCTTATAAGGGGCCAGGATCCACCACATTACGCACATACTCAGGTCATTGGACCACAAGTACAAGTATGACTCAGTCATAGTCCATGTGGGTGTAAATGACCTGAGATGTACCTCCCTAGACTATATAAAGAGAGACATCATGGAGCTCTCAGGATGTGTCGCAGACTGGTATGAGCCTGACACTGAGCAGCATTTTACCTTCTCCAAGGATGATGCCACAAAATGTACAAAAGATGATTAGCTTTAATAATTTGCTTAGCTTCTGGTGTCATTCTAAGATGGTGCAATATTTGTCAGCATGGAATGAGATGGTCAACAGGCCATACTGCTTTGCCAGGGATGCTCTGCAACTCTCCCCTCTAGACTTTCAAATATTAACAAAAACATTGTCCTTCCTCACAGTGCCTTTTTGGCAATGCCAAACTGAAAGCATTTCAGATATAGTAAATCAAAACCAAGAAAATCTAAAGGTGTTACTGCTCAATGCTATGAGTCTAAACAGAAAACTCTACTCCCTAGAAGCTGTCTTCAACTCTAGATAATGTTGATGCTTGCACAGTCACTGAGACATTGTTTAAAGCCACAGAGAGTGCACTGACAGTGCAAGAGTATAATGCCTTACACATATTTCGAACAGCTACTGCACAGACAGGGACTGCTGAAGGTGGAGGTGTCGTGAATTACATAAAAAATAAATATACCTCAAGGCTGGTCAAAAAGGACAATGTACTGGAACTTTTCCATTTTCAAATCAACATAGTTAAAATCCAGCACCACTTCCTTGCAAGCTATAGCCCCCCCCATGACCCAGGAAATCCATACCATGTATTTAAACTTATTGGAAACACTCACCATCCAACCCAATATCGTATTCATGGGAGATTTTAATTACTCCATTATTAACTGGGAAGCATATGTGACACCAAACGTACAGGCACATAGATTCTTAGATTTTGTAAACATAAACTCCCTGGACCAGATTGGCAACACACCAACAAGGGTTGCAACCATAATGGATCTGGTCCTCCCTAATATGGGAGTATGCTGCACCCCCCCCCCCAGTGTAATGTCTTCCTTGTGTAAGATGTTTGAATCAAACAATGTTCTTCAGGCTGACCAAATGTACGCCTTTTTAAAGAATTCTGAATGCAGGTTGTGCCATTCAGCTGATCTAGAGTAACATCATTGTGTGCCAGAGCTGAAAGGAATGGAATCTCCACGGCTGCTTGTATTTACTTTTCAAAAGTATGAAATGAGAAAGTAGAACTCTCATAACAGCTTTCTGTGACTTCTAAAAGATTCTGCTATAGAAAGCAGGTTCTGAGTGTAGTTCAGTTGCAATGTTGTGCAGTAGCAGTTGTTCATTAGTTCAGTTGTTGTTTTCCAGACCAGTATTTATCACTCTGAGTTTTTCAAAGTTGTTCAGCAGAAATAATAGGATTCACTATTCCAGTCTAACAGCCTGAAAAGTGGACATATATTCTTATTTTCCATGCAGAAGGAAGAGTACCATCTTGCCTTGCTGAGTTAATTAGATCACACAGGGACGGACAGTTAATCTTTATACAGTTACTGTTCTACAGTTAGAAAACTAGAGTGTTTCTTCAGTCAATGTGAAACTTATCCTACACTGTTATTTTCATAATTCCTGTGGGAAAAACTCTGTGGTTTATTGAAATCAGTTATTCAGTGTACATATGTTTTGAATCATTTTTGTTTAATAAATATTTTACTACCTTCTATTATGGCTGGTTATTTAGAAAGTGCTTTTACTAACCTGAGAATGTGTATGCTTATTGTGATAATACCAGGGCCACTCTGAAAAACCTTACTGCTTGGATTGCATGCTTTTATATCAATATTTGTTTTACTGAATATAATTGAACACCCATTTTGAAGGGTATCGTGGTATTTTGACTGGTGGCAGCATTACTGTGTAATCTGGGAAAGAGGACAATAGCAGGTAAATTGGTGCCAGGCTTTCCCAAATGTGTTTGTATCTCTGATTATCAAATATTTAAGAATGAGTTTGTCACCTTGAACTGGGGCACAGTTCTCCACAGTGGGTAGTGTGGAAACTCATTTGGGAACCTGGAGTGAAGCATGCAGTCCAGTCATAGGTTTGGATCCTGTTCTGATGTATCCTTAGGGGAAATTATGTGTTCTATCCATGCTTTCAGTGATGATCTCATACCAGAGACAGTTGTGAGGATTGAGGTTCTTTAGTTACTGCCCCAGGTTTAAGTAGGATGATGTCACATTATTTGGTGGCAGCGGTGAGATTTTAATTAAGCTGTAGTAGCCCATAGGTAGTTGTCACTGAGGTGTGAATTCTTGACAGCCACAAGACAAATATATAGAGTTTCATTGCACAATAGTTTTAATTATTTGTTTAGTCAGTTTAGTTTGGGACAGCAGGGAAAATATGTTAGCAGAGGATTATAGCCAGCTGACCAGGAACCAGTTGGTCAAGGTGTGCGAAGCCAAAAGACTAGTGCATACCAACCTGACTAAGGAAGCAATGATCTCAGACTTAGTCGCAGCCACAGATCAGACTGTCCGCTTGGAGGATATCTGGTTTGGCATTGGGGATAAGCAGCATTTCAACAGAAAACAGTGTACCTTTTCTTCAGAGGACTTAAAACTTTGCTTGAAGTTAAGGAGACTCGAACTGGAAGCCAAACATTTGGAGGCTGGGGTGAGGGAGAAGCTGCATCAGTTTGAACTGGAAGCCAGATGTTTGGAGTTGCAGAAAGGGAGAGGGAGAAGGAGAAGCAGCGTCATCATGAACTGGGGGCCAAAAAGAGACAGCGGAAGTATGAAATGTGATGTTTGGAGATGGAAGTTGAAGAAAATGAGAGGCAGCAATGTTTGGAGGCTGTGGAGAAGGATAAGCAGTGCCAGCATGAAAAGGAACTTCTAACCCTTTGACAGGGTCATGGAGGTAATGGGGAAGAGATTGACTGAACCCCTATAAAGGTCAGTAAACATTTTCCTCAGTACAGGGAAGGAGATGACTTTGATAGATTTATTTATATTTTGAGAGGGTATGTAAACAATATAATGTTGACCAAGGGTTTGAGTTATGGTTCCTGACTCGCTTACTCCATTGTAGAGCTGTTAATGGAATTGCTAAACTGTCTGATATTGATTGTTTGAATTATGATTGTGTAAAACAATGTTTACTAGATTGTTTTAAATTACCTTCTGAAATGTATAGAAAAAAGTTTTGTGAATAGAGACACAAGGCAGATAAATGTTAATGTGATTACATTACTGATTTAAGTACTTATTTTCACAGGTGGGTGAGTGGGTATCAGGTTACCACTTTTGAAGGACTGGCAGACCTTTTGGTGAGGGAACAAGTTCTCAGCACTTTGTCTAAGGACATTAGGATTTGGTAGGCAGATCGAGAGTATAGCTCTGCAAATAAGTTGGGGAGAAAAGGTGATCTCTACTTGGCAAGCAGGACACCAATGCATAAGAAAGGGATACCCAGTGCTACACATAGACATAAGGGAACCCAAGAGGCAGCCTAAACCACTCCAACAGAGTTCAGCAGTAACAGGGGAAAACATTAGTACAAACACATGGTCAGAATCAGAAATTAGATGTTTCTAATGTAATCAGAGGTCCATGTAGCATACAAATGTCCATTGAAGCAAAGTGAGAAACAAAAGGTGAGGGAGCCAGCAAGTGGGAATGACAAAATGCCAATGATAAGTTGTCTGGAAACAACAGAGGTGCCAGATTATCACCAAATTTTGTATCCTATCTTAGTGGATGGAAGACAGACCACTGCTAAGAGAGACACAGCTTCTGATATAACCATTGTGAGGCTTGAAGTGGTTAAGGAGGAACAGTACTTGCTTAGGCAGTCCACACCAGTCAATGCTCTAGGAGGGACCCCATTCTAAATACTCTTGGCTAGGATTCATCTTGACTGGTAGGGTGGAGAAGGGAACAAGCAGGTAGGTATGCTTGAGGATATCCCTGCAGATGTCCTACTAGGGAATGATGTTGATAGTGTAGTACCTTGTGTGCATGCAGTGACACACAGTCAAGCTTGGAGACAGGCATGTAAGTCTGGTAAAATGTTCGAGACCCAGATAGATCTTATGCCTAAAGTTGGGGCTGGTGATGTGCTTACTGCAAAGAGGGAGCTACCTTGTAGCAGTGAGCCTGAAGGTGAACCACAGCAGCTGGTAGGTACTGGTGTTTCCATGGACATGGTGACTGCAAGGACAGAAGTGAGTGGTGGTATCCAGTCTGACAGTGAGGCACCACTGACAGGGGTTACTGGGCTTCCTTTGGAAGGGGAGATAGGAGGGATCATGAAAGTAGGGTTGAGAGAGGAACAGTTTTCAGACTCTACCTTAAGAAGCTTGAGGGAGGTAGCTATGGAGGCACCTGATGCTCAAGAAAAAAGGTAGTCTCTATGCTGGGATGGAGAGTGGACTCCTGAGGGAGGGCTAGAAGGTGAGATAATACAGCAGTTGGTAGAGACCAGAGCCTGCTGTCTGGCACCTCTTGCCCTAGCTCATGACATTCCTTTTGTTTATAATAAAGGGATAGTGTACAGAGAGTGGACCACTGAGGGATAGCTCGAACGTGAGATAATACGGCAGTTAGGAGAGCCCACAGCCTACAATCTGGCACCTCTACCCATAGCCCATGATATTTCTTTTACAGATAATAAAGGGTTACTGTATAGGGAGTGGGCACCTCAAGGAGGACTATAAGATAAGGTAATATGACATTTGGTAGAGCCCAAAACCTACCATCTGACATCTCTAGTCATAGTCCATCACATTTCTTTTACAGGACATATGGGCATAAAGCATACCAAGAGATGCATTATGCAAAACTTTTATTGGCCTGGGATTGCAAAAATTGGCAATGTTAACTAAATGGTAAACTTAGTAGGCTGGAGGCAGGGACATGAGTTCTATCATGGTAACTTTATGAAACTTATCATGATAGGGAGGACCTGGTGCTGAGTATTCACAGTGGATGGCAGGAGGAGTCTGAGGGGGATCTCATGACTGACCTTCTCAGTGAGGCTCAGACTGATACCTCCATGGAAGAGGTAGCAAAATTTCAGCAGCTATCCCTTATTCAGGTTAAAGACTTACGAGCAGTGTTATATGAATATAGGGGCATGTTCACCAGGAAACCTGGGTGTACTAACCTAGTGCAGTACCCTGTGGATATGGGACCCCAAAGGCCTATCAAGCAAGTTCCTTATAAGATGCCTGAGTGAGTCAAACAGACTTTGAAGGAGGACATAAAGGAGATGTTGGTACTGGGGGTAATTCAGGAGTCCAGTAGTTGTTGGGTTTCCCAGTAGTATTGGTTCCAAAGAAAGATGGTAGTGTTAGATTCTGTGTAGACTACAGAAAGTTAAACAATTACATAGAGTCATTTGTGTACCTCATGACTAGAACAAGATGAAGCCTTAGAACAGCTGGGTGGGGTTAAATATGTGACCACTATTGATATGACCAAGGGATGCTGGATGCTTTCAGGTACCATTGACTCCTAAAGCTAGACAGAAATCAGCTGTTGCAACATATTTTGGATTACATGAGTTTACAAGGATGCCCTTTGGGAATATGAATGCCCCAGCAACCTTCCAGAGGTTAGTAGATCATATCTTAGTAGGAGCTTTCTTAGAGACAGTGGGGTACTATAGGAAATTTGTGTTCAACTATAGTACAATAGTTGCATCCCTTACTGACCTAAGAATGAAAAACAAACCAGATAAGACAGTGTGGACCACAGATTGTGAGCAGGCATTCAACAAACTTAAAGAGATTTTGGGAATACTCCCTGCATTATCCAGTCCAGACTTCAGCAATGCCGGTGCAGAAGGATTCTCAAGACAGGGTATTGGTTGACACATTTTCAGTCAGCCCGATTTTTCTCAAGTGATAATTTTCTAAGGTCACCTGAAAATGTAGCTTGAGTCTTTAAAGGGGAGAAATGTGTGGATATCGGATGTTGTTATCTGTGCTAGCATGTCTGGCTGTAGTTTTGTAAATGCTTGCAAATAATTACAAATTACCCTGTGTTATGAATGCCAGCATGACTAGCTATAATTTTGCAAATACGTTTATGTTTTTTGATTATTTCTTTGATTTGCATGAGATTCAGACAGTGTTCTTCTGGCGGACCAAATGTCCGTCTTTATAAAGAATTCTGAATGCAGGTTGTGCCAGTCAGGTGACCTAGAGTGACATCATCGTGTGCCAGAGCTAAAAGGAATGGAATCTCCACAGCAGCTGTTTTTGTTTATCTTTTAAAATTCTGAATTGAGAGAGTATAATTCTCATAACAGCTTTTTGTGACTTTTAAAAGATTTTGTTATAAAAAGCAGATTCTGAGTGCAGTTCAGTTGCAGTGTTGTGCAGGAGCAGTTGTTCAGTAGTTCAGTAATTGCTGTTGCTATTTTCCAGACCAGTATTTATCAGAGTTTTTCAGAGATTTTCAGCAGAAATAATATGATTTGTTATTCTAGTTGCTGAGGACTGGATAACAGCCAAGAGTGGACAAACATTCTTATTTTGCCTGCAGAAGTAAAAGTATCATCTTGCCCTGCTGCGTTAATTAGATTAGACAGAGACAGTTCATCTGTAAACAGTTAGTGTTTTACAGTTAGATAGCTAGAATATTTCTTCAAACAGTGTGAAACCTATCCTACAGTGTTATTTTCATAATTCCTGTGAGTAAAACTCTGTGGTTTATTGAAATCGGTTATTCAGTGTACATGTGTTTCAAATCATTTTTCTTTATTAAATATTTTACTACCTTCTATTGCCTTTGGTTATTTAGAAAGTACTTTTAATAACGTGAGAGTGTTTATGATAACACCAGGACCACTCAGAAAAACCTTACTGCTTGGATTGCATGCTACCTTTTATATCAATATTTATTTTACTCAATATAATCAAACACATCTTTTGAAGGGTATTGCAGTATTTTGACTGGTGGCAGCATTACTGTGTAATTTGGGAAAGAAGACCTAGCAATTAAATTGGTGCTAGTCTTTCTCAAGAGTATTTGTATGTGTGATTATCAAATATTTAAGAGTGAGTGTGTCAGATACCTAGAAACAGGACACAGTGCTCTGCAGTGGGTAGTTTGAAAACTCACTTGGGAACTTGGAGTGAAGCATATGGTCCAGACCCAGGTTTGAAGCTTTGGGGAAATTGTGTGTTCTATCCCTGCTTTTAGTGACCCTCCCTTACCAGAGACAATGGTGAGAACTGAGGTTCATTAGTTACTGCCCCTGGTTTAAGTAGATGGTCATCACAGCCTCTACCAGAAAAAGGCTACAACAAGCCTACACACCCTTACATTATCTGGGACAAGACTGTGGATCACCAAACAGGCTGTGGCCTGCTTCTCATCTTGGGCTTGGTGTTAATGTTTATGTTAATGTTAAGAAAAGAAACAAATGGACATTGCATCTCTGCAGAGTGAAGCTGATAAGAGACCAACACAAGTAGTAGTCAGGCAGCAGCCATTCAAGTGACTGCCCTCTTTTCCTTATTCTTCACCAGCTAATTCTTTCTTTTCAGTAAGTACTGCTTGCTTTGTTTGTAACTTCAGAATATCTGCCTAAATACTTTACCCATAAATCATCAGGATCTACTTATTAGTTTCCCCTGAAGTGTTTGGCAGTGACCTGTAGAGCTGCAGACATCTTGAGCCGACATTTTTCCTGTAAAAGCACTACTGAAATTTTAGTGAAATCTAGTTGCACACAGGATAACTAGTTTGCAGTGACAAGCATTGTCTCCAGATTTGCAAACTGGATACTTTTGACATTACTATATATTCTCTCTCCAACTGTCTAGTCAATAAAGAAGGGGCTGATGCCATGGATATGAACTTTACCACTATCTCCTTTACCAACTTGGTGGATATGGGCATCGTGAGGCAATGTAGAAAGTGCCTCATGTCTACTTACAACCAGTTAATTCTCTAACAAACTGATAAGGTATGAGAGATGTAATTTGCATAGAGTCACTGGAGGCAACGCTCACACATAAAGCATTTTTAATGTCAATAAGGTTGTCAGTAAGGCACACAGTGCACCTATCACAGAAAATTCAAAGCAGATAAATAGACCTACATATGTTAAGTCACTTAAATGAAACCTACGTAATCCCCAAAGACGTCCTACACTAAGTACATATAACATACACCCTCAGCAACCACAAATGCAGGGTTTCAAAACAGAACCCACAACAACACATACAATCACATCTCATGGAGCCTCTAGTTCTAAGTCCATAAGGCATTCCACCACAGAATCCAACATTCTAGTCATTGGAGAGACTATTGTGAAACTCATTGATGATCCTCTCACCAGGCAGAGGAAGACGAAAGTCATGGTCAGTTGCTTATAAAGGGCCAGGATCCACCACATTACACACATACTCAGGTCATTGGACGACAAGTACAAGTATGACTCAGTCATAGTCCATGTGGGTGTAAATGACCTGAGATGTACCTCTCTAGACTATATACAGAGAGACATCATGGAGCTCTCAGGATGTGTCGCAGACGGGTATGAGCCTGACACTGAGCAGCATTTTACCTTCTCCAAGGATGATGCCACAAAATATACAAAAGATGATTAGCTTTAATAATTTGCTTAGCTTCTGGTGTCATTCTAAGATGGTGCAATATTTGTCAGCATGGAATGAGATGGTCAACAGGCCATACTGCTTTGCCAGGGATGCTCTGCAACTCTCCCCTCTAGACTTTTAAATATTAACAAAAACATTGTCCTTCCTCACAGTGCCTTTTTAGGCAATGCCAAACTGAAAGCATTTCAGATATAGTAAATCAAAACCAAGAAAATCTAAAGGTGTTACTGCTCAATGCTATGAGTCTAAACAGAAAACTCTACTCCCTAGAAGCTGTCTTCAACTCTAGAGAATGTTGATGCTTGCACAGTCACTGAGACATTGTTTAAAGCCACAGAGAGCGCACTGACAGTGCAAGAGTATAATGCCTTACACATATTTAGAACAGCTACTGCACAGACAGGGACTGCTGAAGGTGGAGGTGTCGTGATTTACATAAAAAATAAATATACCTCAAGGCTGGTCAAAAAGGACAATGTACTTGAACTTTTCCATTTTCAAATCAACATAGTTAAAATCCAACACCACTTCCTTGCAAGCTACAGCCCCCCCATGACCCAGGAAATCCATACCATGTATTTAAACTTATTGGAAACACTCACCATCCAACCCAATATCGTATTCATGGGAGATTTTAATTACTCCATTATTAACTGGGAAGCATATGTGACACCAAACGTACAGGCACATAGATTCTTAGATTTTGTAAACATAAACTCCCTGGACCAGATTGGCAACACACCAACAAGGGTTGCAACCATAATGGATCTGGTCCTCCCTAATATAGGAGTATGCTGCACCCCAGTGTAATGTCTTCCTTGTGTAAGATGTTTGAATCAAACAATGTTCTTCAGGCTGACCAAATGTATGCCTTTTTAAAGAATTCTGAATGCAGGTTGTGCCATTTAGCTGATCTAGAGTAACATCATTGTGTGCCAGAGCTAAAAGGAATGTAATCTCCACGGCTGCTTGTATTTACTTTTCAAAAGTATGAAATGAGAAAGTAGAACTCTCATAACAGCTTTCTGTGACTTCTAAAAGATTCTGCTATAGAAAGCAGGTTCTGAGTGTAGTTCAGTTGCAATGTTGTGCAGTAGCAGTTGTTCATTAGTTCAGTTGTTGTTGTTTTCCAGACCAGTATTTATCACTCTGAGTTTGTCAAAGTTGTTCAGCAGAAATAATAGGATTCACTATTCCAGTCAGTGAGGACTGGTTAACAGCCTGAAAAGTGGACATATATTCTTATTTTCCATGCAGAAGGAAGAGTACCATCTTGCCTTGCTGAGTTAATTAGATTACACAGGGACAGTTAATCTTTATACAGTTACTGTTCTACAGTTAGAAAACTAGAGTGTTTCTTCAGTCAATGTGAAACTTATCCTACACTGTTATTTTCATAATTCCTGTGTGAAAAACTCTGTGGTTTATTGAAATCAGTTATTCAGTGTACATATGTTTTGAATCATTTTTATTTAATAAATATTTTACTACCTTCTATTATGGCTGGTTATTTAGAAAGTGCTTTTACTAACCTGAGAATGTGTATGCTTATTGTGATAATACCAGGGCCACTCTGAAAAACCTTACTGCTTGGATTGCATGCTTTTATATCAATATTTATTTTACTGAATATAATTGAACACCCATTTTGAAGGGTATCGTGGTATTTTGACTGGTGGCAGCATTACTGTGTAATCTGGGAAAGAGGACATAGCAGGTAAATTGGTGCCAGGCTTTCCCAAATGTGTTTGTATCTCTGATTATCAAATATTTAAGAATGAGTTTGTCACCTAGAACTGGGGCACAGTGCTCCACAGTGGGTAGTGTGGAAACTCATTTGGGAACCTGGAGTGAAGCATGCAGTCCAGTCATAGGTTTGGATCCTGTTCTGATGTATCCTTAGGGGAAATTATGTGTTCTATCCATGCTTTCAGTGATGATCTCATACCAGAGACAGTTGTGAGGATTGAGGTTCTTTAGTTACTGCCCCCAGGTTTAAGTAGGATGATGTCACATTATTTGGTGGCACCGGTGAGATTTTAATTAAGCTGTAGTAGCCCATAGGTAGTTGTTACTGAGGTGTGAATTCTTGACAGCCACAAGACAAATATATAGAGTTTCATTGCACAATAGTTTTAATTATTTGTTTAGTCAGTTTAGTTTGGGACAGCAGGGAAAATATGTCAGCAGAGGATTATAGCCAGCTGACCAGGAACCAGTTGGTCAAGGTGTGCGAAGCCAAAAGACTAGTGCATACCAACCTGACTAAGGAAGCAATGATCTCAGACTTAGTCGCAGCCACAGATCAGACTGCCAGCTTGGAGGATATCTGGTTTGGCATTGGGGATAAGCAGCATTTCAACACAAAACAGTGTACCTTTTCTTCAGAGGACTTAAAACTTTTCTTGAAGTTAAGGAGACTCGAACTGGAAGCCAAACATTTGGAGGCTGGGGTGAGGGAGAAGCTGCATCAGTTTGAACTGGAAGCCAGATGTTTGGAGTTGCAGAAAGGTAGAGGGAGAAGGAGAAGCAGCGTCACCATGAACTGGGGGCCAAAAAGAGACAGCGGAAGTATGAAATGTGATGTTTGGAGATGGAAGTTGAAGAAAATGAGAGGCAGCAATGTTTGGAGGCTGTGGAGAAGGATAAGCAGTGCCAGCATGAAAAGGAACTTCTAACCCTTTAACAGGGTCATGGAGGAAATGGGGAAGAGATTGACTGAACCCCTATAAAGGTCAGTAAACATTTTCCTCAGTACAGGGAAGGAGATGACTTTGATAGATTTATTTATATTTTGAGAGGGTATGTAAACAATATAATGTTGACCAAGGGTTTGGGGTATGGTTCCTGACTCGCTTACTCCATTGTAGAGCTGTTAATGGAATTGCTAAACTGTCTGATATTGATTGTTTGAATTATGATTGTGTAAAACAATGTTTACTAGATTGTTTTAAATTACCTTCTGAAATGTATAGAAAAAAGTTTTGTTAATAGAGACACAAGGCAGATAAATGTTAATGTGATTACATTACTGATTTAAGTACTTACTTTCACAGGTGGGTGAGTAGGTATCAGGTTACTACTTTTGAAGGACTGGCAGACCTTTTGGTGAGGGAACAAGTTCTCAGCACTTTGTCTAAGGACATTAGGATTTGGTTGGCAGATCGGAAGTATAGCTCTGCAAATAAGTTGGGGAGAAAAGGCGATCTCTACTTGGCAAGCAGGACACCAATGCATAAGAAAGGGATACCCAGTGCTACACATAGACATAAGGGAATCCAAGAGGCAGCCTAAACCACTCCAACAGAGTTCACCAGTAACAGGGGAAAACATTAGTACAAACACATGGTCAGAATCAGAAATTAGATGTTTCTAATGTAATCAGAGGTCCATGTAGCATACAAATGTCCAGTGAAGCAAAGTGAGAAACTAAAGGTGAGGGAGCCAGCAAGTGAGAATGACAGAATGTCAGTGATAAGTTGTCTGGAAACAACAGTGGTGCCAAATTATCACCAAAATTTGTATCCTTTCTTAGTGGAAGCATTACAGACCACTGCTAAGAGAGACACAGCTTCTGATATAACCATTGTGAGGCCTGCAGTGGTTAAGGAGGAGCAGTACTTGCTTGGGCAGTCCACACCAGTCAAAGCTCTAGGAGGGACCCCATTCCAAATACCCTTGGCTAAGGTTCATCTTGAAAGGGAGGTATGAGAAGGGAACAAGCAGGTAGGTATGTTTGAGGATATCCCTACAGATGTCCAACTAGGGAATGAGTTTGATAATGTAGTACCTTGTCTGCATGCAGTGACACATAGTCAAGCTTGGAGACAGACAGGTAAGTCTGGTAGCCTGTCAGACACCCAGATGGATCATGTGCCTGAAGTTGGTACTGGTGATATGCTTACTTCAGGGAGGGAGCTTCCTTGTAGCAGTAAGCCTGAAGGTGAACCACAGTTGCTGGTATGTACTGGTGTTCCCATGGACATGGAGACTGCAAGGACTGAGGTGATTGGTGGTATCCAGTCTGACAGTGAGGCACTGCTGACAGAGGAAACTGGGCTTCCTGTGTAAGGGGAGTTAGGAGAGGTCATGAAAGTAGGATTGTGACAGGAACAGTTTTCAGACTTTACCTTATGAAGCTTGAGGGAGGTAACTAAGGAGGCACAAGGCACATGATGCTCAAGAAAAGGGGGCGTCTGTGTGCTGGGGTGGAGAGTGGACCCCTGTGGGAGGGCTAGAAGGTGAGATAGTATGACAGTTGGTAAAGTCCTGAGCCTGCTGTCTGGCACATCTAGCCATAGCCCATAACATTCTTTTTGTGGATAATAAAGGGGTACTGTACAGAGAATAGACCACTGAAGGAGGGCTAGAAGATGAGATCATATGTCAGTTGGGAAAGCCCAGAGTCTACCATCTGGCACCTCTAGCTATAGCCCATGATATTTCTTATACAGATAATAAAGGGTTATTGTATAGGGAGTGTATCTCTGAGGGAGAAGTAGAAGGTGAGGTAATATGGCAGTTAGTACAGCCCAGAATTTACCATTTGGCACCTCTAGCCATAGTCCTTCACATTTCTTTTACAGGTCATATGGCCATAAACCATATCAAGAGATGCATTATGCAAAACATTTATTGGCTTAGTTTCTGATGTCATTCTGATGGGTGCAAAATTTGTCAGCATAGAAGGAGATGGTCAACAGACCATACTGCTCTGCCAGGGTGGTCTGCACCTCTCCCGTCTAGGTTTTTGAATATTAACTAAAACACTGTCCTCCCCCCATAGTGCCTGTTTTTGGCAATGCTAAACTGAAAGTACTTCAGGTATATAAATCAAAATTAAGAAAATCTAAAGGTGTTACTGCTCAATGCTAGGAGTCTAAACAAAATTCTCCACTCCATATAAGCTGTCTTCAACTCTAGAGAAGGTTGATGCTTGCACAGTCACTAATACATGTTTTAAAGCCACAGAGAGCACACCAACAGTGCAAGAATATAACACCTTCCACATATTTAGACAAGAAACTGCAAAGACAGGGACTTCTGAAGGTGGAAGTGTCTCAATTTACATCAAAAATAAATATACTTCAAGGCTGGTCAAACAGGACAATGGACTTGAGTTTCTCCATGTTCATATCACCATTAGCAAAATCTAAGACCACTTCTTTGCAAGCTATAGGTCCCCTTCTATGACCTAGGAAACCCATACCATACCATATATTTAAACTTATTGGAAACACTCACCATCAAACCTAATATTGTATTCATGGGAGTCTTTAATTCCCCCATTATTAACTGGAAAGCATATACAACACCAAACGTACAGGCACAGAGATTCCTGGATTTTGTAAAGACAAACTGCCTGGACCAGATTATTAATACACCAACCACAGGTGCAACCATACTTGATCTGGTCCTCACTAATATGTGAGTGCTGCACATCTCCTACTGTAATGTCTTCCCTGCTAAGGTCAGACCACAAAATGGTCTCCTCTGAAGTAAAAATAAAACCTGGAATCCCAGCTAACCCTGGAATATTCAGGAACTACTCTAAGGCTAACTTCCTGCTACTAAATGATAACCTGGCAAAATTTCAAGCCCCCATAAACCCGGTGAACACTGCTGCCTATGCAGAACTGCTCATACCTATACAAGCATGATAATAGTGACAAAAAGGCAGCTGTACCCACCAGGAAGAAATGCAAAACTAACTCAAAAACATGCCACTGTGGTGGAATTACAGCATCAACAGACGGTATAACAGAAGGAAGAAAATCGTGGCAAAAGTTAGAAAGTGCAGCATCCAGCAGGATAAATGCACTCTCATTAACCTAAACAAACAACTAAAAGGACAAATAAAGTCTACCAAAGCCAAATTTTAAGTAAGTTTGGTTTACAAGGCCAAGGACAACCACAAGGCATTCTTTACCTATGTCCACAACCTCAGTGTAAATACACAATTGTGTGCAAGGGTCCCTTCAGATTGTTGAACAGCCAGAATGTTGAATCGCAGATCACCGAGATGAAAACATTTTTTTTAGAACATTGAACAGTTTGCATGGAAATCACCGTAGGAAAAAATTCCCATTCACTACAATGTAAGTGCAATCATGGAGTTGGTATACTTAAGTAGCAGGGGTTGTGGGGGATGCAGGAGGATGTAGCCTCCCTGCTGCAGCAAAACATTTTTTTTTTATTTAGGTTTCAGTGTTCTGAGATTTCATAGGTATGTTCTTGACCATATGCACTTCGATGTTTTGGCAGTTCAACAATCTGTAGTAAACCCTGTGCAAAGCTCATTGTAAATAGAGCCACCTATACTGAGCCAGAAGATATAGCAAATCTACTGGCCGACAAATTCAGCTCAAACTTTACCCCTCTCTCCCCATCAACCTTCCCTCATGAAATACCATTAAATATAACTCTCCCTGATATCACTAGGGAACAAGTCCTTAATTCTCTCTCTAAAACCAAGAACAATGCATCAAAGAGCCCAGGCAATTTCTCAGGATGCTTTCTAAATAGCATGAAACATGATCTATGAGACCCTCAAAAAATTCCGTTTAACTGTAGCCTCCAAACAGGCTTTGTGCCTCATGAATGCAGAACAGCAACAGTCATCCCTCTGCACAAAGATGGGCCATCCACAGACCTTGGAAATTACAGACCGATACAGACCTTGGAAACTACAGACTCACAAGTATCACAAGTCTCATATGCAAAGCCATGGAAAGAATTATCATGGAAATGATCAATAATTACATAGAAAACCTCCAGACACTGAACCCAACCCAGTTTGGTTTCATCAAGAGTAAGTCATGCCTACTCAAGCTGTTGGACTTCTTTGAGAAGGTCACCATAGCAATGAATGAGGGCAAAATGGTTTGCACTGCCTGCCCCGACATAGCCAAGCCATTTGACAAAATTTCCCACTTGGGCATTGCTGACAAACTTAAGACATTAGGTACAAACCCTTATGTAAACCAGTGGATAGCCAAATGGCTCACAGACAGGACCTAGATGGGTAGAATTGGAGAATCCACCTCTACAAAGATGCCAGTCACAAGTGGAGTCCATCAAAGATTGGTCATTGGACTGGTTCTTTTTTGGCATTTACTTTTTTGAAGTCAAGGGCAATGTCAATGGCCTCTGGCTGACTAAATTTGCAGACAACTGCAAAGTAGGAGCTCCAACTGAATTTCCCACCCACCAGGAAGGGCTGCCACAGACAACCAGCTGGTGCCAGAGTCATAGACTAAAGCTAAATGCCAAGAAATGCAAATAGCATCCTTGGGGAAGTCATCCACCCCGGTAACTATCATACTGACAACAAACACCTTAGAATTGACCCAGTAGTCAGGACTTGGCAACACACATAGACAGTAATCTAACCTATGACCATCATGTGTCTACAGTAGTGAGGAAATCATTCTATGTTATGCAACTTATAAACAAAGCTATGGCATCTAGGAAGTCATTTCACTGTATTTGGCATTCATCAGACCTGTCACTGAGTACAATACCCCCTTTTGTATGTATCTAACTAGGCATATCAAACAACTGGAACATCCACAGAGATTTCTCATTAAAAGAATACAGGATGTAAGTAACATGTCCTATGCAAACCACCTTAAGGCTCATTCCCTGTATTCCGTCTCTTACAGGCTGTTGAGGAGTGATCTATACCTGGCATACACCCACTCTGATGGTGCTCCTATATATCCAAAAAACAAATAGCACCAGAATTACCCATTCTAAAGACTTAAACCTTGCCTGTGATATAATTAAGACCTGCTGGAGAGACAGATATGTATCACAGAGACTACCCCTTCTCTGGAACAGGCTCCCCATCCCTGTGAAGCAGAGTTCCTCCCTAACCCAATTCAAAAGTAATTTGGACAATTGGATTAAGAACAGGAAATTCATCAATAGTTTGTCACCTCTGTCTCTAATGGACACAGGCAGCTTCTAAATGGTTCTTCTCCCAGGCCCCTGCTTGTAAATGTTTCACCTCCGAAGTCCCTACTTACACTTATTAAGGGGACCAGGACTTGTCAGAGATTTGGGATGCATGGCTAGGTTTAAAAAGGCCCTTGTGTTTGTTAGCCTAGTAAACACCTATGAACCTAATAATGCAATGAAAACTAAATCATATTTTTCAAAACTGCATAAAATTCTGAAGTTAGAGTTCACATATTTAGATAACTCCTATTGTAAATACTCCTCAAAAATTAATAATGAAGACTTCTCTGAACAATACAATAAAATAATATTAAAATCTACAGATAAAACTACATCTTCATTATATTGGACAGAGCTTTTGTCATGCCTAACAAAATCACAATTATGTATAAATCAAATAGAATTAAATGCTGGAGATGTGATTCTGAAATAATAGTTAATTGGATGCATATGATATATGAATGTATAGTCATCTCCCCTTTTTGAAAGAAATTAATAACTTCATTCAAGCTCTATGGCCAGATAGATATAATGTTTCAAAATCTTTAGCTTTATTTAATGCTCAGATTCCTGAGATAACCCCCCCCCCAAAAAAAATAAATAAATACCCAAGTGCCTCTTCTTTGGTCTTGTTGTTGTGTCTTTCGGCTTTTCCCATTTAGGGGTCGCCACAGCGGAACTCCGGTCCGCTAATGATTGGCAGTAGATTTTTATGTGCCAAGTTGCTGGCCCTGACGCACAACCTTCAACAAAGGTATGCCCATTCAGGCATGTCTCCACATAGAAGATGCTCTAGCTGAGAATCTAACAGGACAACGTCTTACTGTGAGGCGATAACGCTACTGCAGCACCACCACCGCAGTACACTGCCACTTCTTTGGTCTATTGTTGCTATAGCCAGAAAAGTAATTACTAAAATTTGGAAAAGTAAAGTTACTCTCCTCTACTGCTGAATTCATTAGTACGGCAACAATTGTCTGCAGTAGTGAACTACGTACCATAAAGATGAGCACTCCTAATATTACACATTCATATAAATCTTGGCTTAAACTTAAAGACTTGCTTGAAAAATAGTAATTGTTATTGATATATAAATGTTTGATGTAGTGATCAGCTGTGGACCTATGTAAATAGTGTTTTTTTTATACTTTTATACTTGATTTGTTTATTTATTGTTTTAAAACCAAATTAAGAAAAATAACTTGTCAGAGATTTGGGATGCATGGCTAGGCTTATAAAGGTCCTTGTGGTTGTTTGTCTAGTAAATACCTATGAATCTATGAACATTTATTTTAAAGGAATGCATTCACATTTAATATATATGGTAGATGCAAAGTCCTTACACAATCGTTCTTCTTATATTACTTACAATTGCTCCTGTGCATTGTCTAGCTATGTTTTTGAAGTATTTCATCTGAATGTCATTTATACATGCTTTTGTGCTATAGCTGCAGTATTATTAATTTTTTTTCGGGGTGGCTTTTTGCAGAAAGTGAATATTCATGTGTATGTAAATTCCAACTGCTTTGAAGTAATAAGGTGGGTCATATGATGTAAGGATGGGCTAGAATTATATTTCATGATTGTGCAAAGTTACATACAAATGACTCCATTTTGCCTTTTCTAAACATTGTCATCTATGAGCATAACTGAGCCTATCCACTTGTTCCAGCATACTGGGGACAGCTGAGGACTTCTGTGGACTCTGCTTCTGTAGGCAATATGTTCACATGAAACTGAGGCCGTTTTTATTAGTAGCTAATACTAAATTACATACATAAGTGGACATACACATTCATGTATTAACAATTTTAATAGAGATAAATGTACACAGGACTAATTTACATAAAAAATTCATAAATGGACCCAAATTTATGTGAAAAATTTAACAAAGCCATATTAACTTGCAATTACTTCAGTTAGGTGGCAAATTACTTAGGAAACTGATGACTGTTTAATGTAAGAAAAATAATATTAATGCAAATGAATATGAAGTACTTCAAAATTATGAAAATTAGTGAATTCACTTCAAGAAATATTTTGTTTTAGTCATCTAATAGGCATAGTACAATGACTTTAGTGAGTATTGTAAAGCTGATATTTAAAATGGAAAATAATTACAGCAGCTATGGAAATGATTACTAATCACTGAAAAAATGAATTACTTTGGTGTAATTTAGTGATTTTACATACATGGTAGAAATGCAGTGTTTTAATTGAGAAGTATTGAAGTGGTAAGGATGTTTTAGGGGCTCAACACATGTTTGCTTGGAGACTTCTGAGTATCAGCGGCGAATGAAAAATGAAAGTATTATAAAAACAAGATAGAGGTAGTGGCTAGGGGAAGGATAGATATGTTTGCTTTACTGTTGTGAATGTATTCATTATAGAGAAGACATTACCAGCTTTACTTGGTTAGACTGAAACTCTGCATGTGGGCATAAATATGGGTGTGTGTCACCCATATCTCTCAACTGTCCAGATTTTTGCAGAATGTCACAATTTTTACTTGATATTTTTGGTCTGATCCTCATAAAATTAAGTTTTTTTTTGGTAAATCAATCAGGACTGAAGCCACTAAATAATGACATATATTAGAGTTTCAGACTTCATATCCTTCAGCAAATACATGCTAACATAAATCAGGTTGTTCTAGCACTTAGTTTGTAAGAGCAATATATAAAATCCGTCCTTAGTTTTGGGGCCTTTGCCCTCCCCCCCCATTATTTTAGGCTTTGTCCAAATTTCTGGAGCTATGAAATTGAGAGTATGGTGTCACGTACCTTTTTATGAGGATGACAGGCATTCTTTCATTGTTGTGATATTTGACTGATGATTAAAAGGTTTTTTTGTGTATGACTGTGGCATATTTGTTGTGTGTAGTAATGATGCAGAACAAGGGATCAAGGCAAAGAAAAGATAACTTCAGTAAGGAAAGCTATATCCTCAAGCCAGTGTCTTTAGGACCAATGACAAACATCAGCGGCGGTGCGTGCTATTGCACTGCAGGACTGCAGCCCCCCCCCCCCCAGCTGTAAACAAAGAAGAAAATAAAAGAAAAAAGAAAAAGAAAATACAAAAATAGAAATGTGAGTCACGGAACATTGCGCATGCACACTCGCGGCATTTCCGGACTGCTGGTGAACCAGTCTGGAGCATGCACACAGAATTTTTATTTATTTATTTATTTTTATTTTACATTTGTTGACCGGGATAGTCCGACTGGATGCATGTCCATTTTCAGCGGAGGCCCGGGGAGAAAACCTCCAAGGGTAAGCAGATACAACATTACATACTACCAGCATTACATATTACAAACAGACTATTTACAGAGATTACATAAGTAAGCAAGTTAAACAAGTTCCACAGGTTACAGTTAGTCCTGAGCACAAGTCAGGATGAAATTAAATTACACAGTAAACTGGTTAACAGATTTTTACACATTCGAGTTAGCCAGGCTTGATACATTGACATAGCCAGTTAAGTGACATGTTGTTTGAGTCTAGTTTTAAATTGACCTAAGGTGGAAAGTAAGGTAATATCAGCTGGAAGAGAGTTCCAGGATCTACTTACAGAGTTTGCAAAGAGAGAATCACCGGCTGTGTTATTAATTTTGCTAGTCTGAATTAGTAGTTTGTTAGAGGATCAAGCGGTCTAGGATTGTTATAGGGGTGATAATATTTTTAAGTGCAGGAGTATTGTCCGGATTATAGAGGATTTTATAGGCCATAATCAGTTGGTTATACTGGATTAGGCTAGGTAGTTCAAGCCAACCAAGCTGATTTAGATTGATGCAATGATGTGTCCTAAAAGGCAGCCCAGTGGCAAACCTGGCAATGTGGTTGTAGCAAATTGAGAGTTTGTTAAGGACAGTCTTGTTCAAATTTGAGAGTAGAGGGATGCATACAGAAGGGTTGAAAGAAGGTGAGAGCGAGCTATGGCAATTTTAGCTGGAGGGGTTAGGAAGGCTTTTATTCTGTAAAGTGACCCTAGTTTTTATTGATGGTTTTGATAGTTTGGTTAACATGTAGGTCAAATTTGAGATTATTGTCTATGATGACACCTAATAGTTTTGTAGATGGGTCAGGGGAGATTATTGTGCCATCATTTGATTTTATGGTAAAGGTGAAAGCGGTAGACCTACGTGTTGGTGAAAATAACAGCATTTTAGTTTTTTGGGATTTAGGATCAGACGATGTTCAGAAAGCCAGTTTTCTATTGTATTAAAGGTGGTCTGGGTAGCTGACCATAACTCTACTGGAGATGTGGCTGAGCAAATCAGAGTAGAGTCATCAGCATATTGGATACAGCTGACTTTTGGGATGACAGTATAAAGGTCGTTAATGAAGATGGAGAACAGCAAGGGCCCTAGTATCGAGCCTTGTAGTACTCCGAGGGTGTTAGGTAGAAGGTTAGAGAGTTTGTTCTGCCAGAGGACAGCCTGCTGTCGACCATTCAGGTAGGATTGAAACCATTGGAGGGCTCCAGTATCTAGACAGAATGTTTGCAGGGTGTGGATTAAAAGTTGGTGATCAACCATATCGAATGCCTTGGAAAGATCCAAAAAGAGGGCTGAGGATATATAATTATTTTTGCGATTATGGTTTATGGTGTTAGTAAAGGCTAGGAGGGCTGAAGTAGTGCTGTGATGAGGACGGAAGCCATGCTGAGTGTCTGCCATAAGGCGATTTTGGATTAGGTGGTGCATGAGTTGTCTATGAATACATTTTTCCATAATCTTTGCAAGTGGAGAGAGTATAGCTATTGGCCTGTAATTGGAGAATTCACTAGAGCTGCCTCCTTTGTGAAGTGGGATTACACAGGATATTTTCCAGATGGTGGGAATTTTAGCTTCTACTATGGTTCGATTGATTAGTATTGAGATGGGGTACGCAATAGCATCAGCTGATTTTTGTAGGTACTCAGCAGGGAGTTGATCAGCAGAAAGTGTAGTGGGTTTTAATTTTTTGATCAAGGTATGGATAAGTGAAGTGGCGACTGGTTGGAAGCTGAATACAAGTAGGTTTCTAGGGGTGCTACTTTTAGGACCAGGGGAGTTAGAAGGTAGTTGGCTAGCTAGGGCTTGAATTGTCTCAGTAAAGAATTGGTTAAAACTATCAGAAACATCTTCAGGGGTTTTATCAATAGTAGCAGCAGGGACTGGGGTTGAAGTTTGTCCAGGATGTAGTAGATTATTTAAACCTGCCCAAAACTTCTGAGGGTTATTTTGATTTACTGTCTGTAAATTACAGTAGTATTGTTTTTTGTCTTGTAAAATTGATTTTTTGGTTTCGTTCCTGGATTGCCTGTATTTAATGTGATCTTGAGGGTCTTTAGAAGAACGCCATAAAGCCCATGCTTTGTTTCTAAGGGTAATTTTGAGTTTAGACTCTATAGAAAGCCATGGTGCAGTTTTTGCCTTGGTTCTCTTTGAACGAACAGGTGCATGCAAATCAAGGATCTCAAGGAATTTGTTGTTAAAGTATGCTACTGCTTCCTCTAAGGGGAGGTGTTTTAGAATAGACCAATTACATGAGTTTAGTTCTTGTTGGAATTTGGCAGGGTCAAAGTTTTTATTGTTTCTAACCTTTCTGAGTAAGGGTTGTAGGGAATTAATGGTTTTGCGCTTAATTACATATGTGAGAAGGTGATCGCTTAGGCCATTAAGGAGGGTACCAGAGGTGTACAGTTGGGGGTGACTGTTTATGAGTACCCAGTCAAGTATACTTTCTTTTTGGTTGGGTTTACCTATCCTGGTAGGGGTGGATATGATTTGTGTAAATGCATGCAGGTTAATATGGGTGGTCGGGGATTCTAAGGAACAGGTGCCCCAGTCTATGTTAAAGTCTCCAAGTAGTAGGGTTTCTTGGGGGTAGTGATATGATAACCAGTGCAGGATATCTTCAAATGTAGATATATTGTTACCTGGGGGAATGTACATACAGATGATATTAATGCATTTATTTTTATTAAGTTGCAATTTGGTGGCAAGAATCTCAGAGTTATCAGTCTGAGGAGGTTATATTACATCTATGGTGACATTCAACTCAGATTTATAGAGTACAGCTACCCCACCCCCCTTCCTCGAAGCACGATCCAGCCTGTGTATGTTGTACCCAGGTGATAACACTTCATTGTCTTTAGTGTTAGGTTTTAACCAGGTTTCAGATAAACAGAGAATCTCAGGGGAGTGGACATCCAGAAGTGCATGCAATTCATGTACCTTGTTATTAATGCTTCTAATATTGAGATGACAGACTAGGAGAGAGTTAGTTGGCCTATTAATTGTAGATTTGTAGCTTAGATTACAAGTAGAGGGGGTATGTGTATCTGAAGTGAGTGGGCCAGGGTTGGGGTGAATATCACCACCAAGTATTAGGTTGAGTCTATACTTGGTGATGAACTTCAGGAATTTGTTTATTAGTTTGTGGTAGTGTTTGGATCTAGAGCTAATGTGCCTGGGGTTGAGATGTTGATAGACTGAACAAGAAGTTGGATAGGATCTGGTACTGTAAGTATGGTTGAAGGTGGAAGGATTTACAGCTGGGGTGATAGTATGGCCTTTTGGGACCTGAAATCCTGTAAGAAACTGGTTTTCATACAAGGTAAGGAGGTATGGTGTGAACAAGAGGGGTGTGAACAAGAGGGGTAGTAAAGAGGAGTATATCATTATCTGTGATTCAGCTAGTGAGTGAAGGAACTGTTTTACCTGGTGATGCAACACCAGAAGATAGAGTGGTGAGGTAAAGGTACTGGAAGGGGGATGGGAGAATGCCAGATGAAAGCTAATAGGTGCTATTAAATGTAGGTAGTAGAATAGGGGTGGGTGGAATTATCCCAGATGAAAGCAGATAGGATCTAGAAAGTGGGGGAGTGGCTATAGTACTATACATTTAGAGGTACTGGGGGCGGGAGGGAATTGGGGGCAGGGAGGGGAGTGAAGAGAGCCCGAGCATAGCGAGGGTGAACGTAGCGGGGCTATTGCAGTTTACAAGGTTTCCTAAGGTGTCCTAAAGCTATAAGGTAAGTATTACAGCTCTAATGTAAGAGTCAATTTACTGCAGTTACAGGGGAAGGAGGCAACCACTCAAGTAGAAACAAAGAGCCCTATGGCTGACCAATATGGTGACCTGCTTAATTACAAAGCACTGTAATTGAAAGCTTAACAAATGCTTTTTGTGTGTAACCTACTCTGTTTAAATGTTGAGAGAAACTGATTGCAGTCCTGTAGACATTGTTTTGTAGGGAACTGTAGAGTTCAACTAGGAAAAGAGAAAAGCAGAAATTCTAGGGTAAGCATGAAGACAACAACAGGCAGTTATTATATAATAATGCATTCAGAAAGGTTTGGTGGGGGGTTAAAGTAGCATACTTCAGAATGAACTAAGATTTATAGCTAAGAAACCTAAGCAAGAGAGCAATGCAGTAAATAAACACTTGCCAGATTTTATAGATATACCAGAAAAACTAAATCAATTATTCACAATTGTACAACTAGAAAATTGCCAGTAAAAGCACTTCAGGTATAGCTAGCCCAAGTTATTCAAGTCATAAAAACACTTCTTCAATGTGTGTGTGCAATTTAAACATTAAAAAACACATGCAGCAAGGAGAAGCTCTGATTATACACTTTCTCTAGGTACAGGTTCAGTTTAAACACAAATATTACCACAGAAATTCAGTAAAGTCACTAGCTACTTATAGAGCCTCTGAGAAACAAAATAGAGCAGTCTGTGCAGAATCAGAATTTAGCAGCAGGTCATTCAGTTACACAAAAACAGTAAAAGATCCATACAATGAAGAAACTTACACAAAGTCACACCAGGTTAGCCAAGGGGGGAAGAGAGAGGGAAATCCTAAGCACAGCAGCAGAATCTCACCGGCAGTCTGGATTAGGAAGAAAGCAAGCAGAAGCACTATCCCAGAAGTCTATGCAGTTACAACTACGTAGACTTGAAGGGGGATTTAAGTGCAACATCCGCAGTCTGGGTAGCACCCAGCTTGCTCCGCTCTCACGGGAAGGACTTGCTCTTGTCATCACAGACTAGATGGATGGATATTCTTGGATGTGTTGTTGCAGGTTGTGGATGGATGTTACAATGTGTTTTACAGACTTTGAGGTAAGGAATACAAAGTGTGTGTGTGTGTGTGTGTGTGTGTGTGTGTGTGTGTGTGTGTGTGTGTGTGTGTGTGTGTGTGTGTGTGTGTGTGTGTGTGTGTGTGTGTGTGTGTGTGTGTGTGTATGTAATGCCCTAAGTGCTATATGGGGTGGGTAGAGAACAGGCTTGAATCCTATATCTTGGGCCCAGGTGGCAAGAGCCTGAATTCCCTACCCACCACCATTTATAAATAAATGGCAGATTTTTCCCTCATACTTGTTCTATTCTGTTCCTCATAAAATCTGTGGTTTCTGTAGTTTTGTGTCCTTACAAAGTTAGTAGTGCAGTGGTAGTATTGTTGCTTGACAGCTACAGGTTCTCTGGTTTGATTCTTGGCTGGGGTGCCTTCTGTGTGGAGTCTACATGTCTTTCCTGTGTTTGCATGGGTTTGCTCATGGTGTCCTCCCATCTTACAAAGACATGTGTCTGGAGTGTTTCTCCCCGGGCTTCTGTTGATAATTGACTTTTGTTCCAAGTCAGACTTTCCTGGTTAACAAATGTTAAATAAAAATGACAAGCATTTGAATTTCAGACTTCATATTCTTCAGAAAGTACATGGTAACACAAAACCTTTTATTCTAGCAATTTTATAAATTTATAAGATGGATATTTGAAATTTGTCCCTATTTTTGGGACTGTATTCCTCCATTATTGGCTTTGTCCATGTTTTTTTGTGCTAAGGTTGAGAGCTATGGTAAGAACTAAATTCACTGAATATGTTTGGGGGCTGCATTCCCCCATTACTGGCTTTGTCCAGGTGATTTTTGCTAAGACGTTGAGAGCTATGGTGAGAACTGAATTCACTGAATATGTTTGGTGGCTGTAGTCCCCCATTATTGGCTTTGTTCAGGTGCTTTGTGCTAAGAGGTTGACAGTTATGGTGAGAACTGAATTCACTAAATGGTAGCTATTTAAGTTTCAGTCTTCCTCTTTTTCATAAAACATCTGACTTGGCATAGTGGTATGTTGCTCTGAGTGTTTTGCACAGGGTCCTGGGTTCAAGTCTTGGCAGTGAAATGTATGGTGGGAACACAGCATTTTATTCTAGCAACTTTCCAACATTATACAAGCAATGTTTAAAATGTGTCCCTGTTTTTTAGGCTTTTGCCCCCCCCCACCAGGAAACTTTGGCTTTTTCCAGATTTCTTGTGCTGCAAAGTTCAGAGATACAGCTGAGTGAGTAGATTTTACAAGGAGCTGAGAGCTGCAGGGGAGCAAAAGTTTAGTGCTGCTTATGCTAATTTGGCTTGCATTGTTAATAGCACACCAGGTAGTGTATTTGCTTTTGATGCAGAAGGCTGTGGGTTCTACTCCCACAATAGATAGATGCATTGCTGATACTGTACTGTGTTGCAAAGAGGGTGGATGCTGCACTCCTTTTTGGCAAAGATACCTAGTAGCTATGAACCTGTTATCAGTTTGCCATCCATTCCCTATTGCAATATTACTAGAGTATCCTTTTTTATTGTAACATAGGCAATTTATTCCTCAAGGGCAACATCCACTTTATTTGTAGACGAAACAATGAAATATAAAGTCGTTTGCTAGCAGCAACCTCTTCATTAGTTACAAATCTCTTTAATGTGGAATTATTTAGATGACTTTTACTTCTTCAGAGATTGTGCATATTTACTGATACTGGTGGACTGTAGACGTCTGAGTAGACTTTTATGATGGAAGTGTTCTGAACTGGGCAGTTTTGTCATTATTGGTGCATGCATTTTGTTTCATTGCTTACTGGAAAAATGCTCAAAACAATAAATTTAAAACACCCTCTAAAACTGTACTGTATTGTACAAGGAATATAATTTAATACAATCAGGAGGATGTATGAAAGAGCATGTGTATGTTTCGTGTGCAAGGGGCCTGTGATTTGAAAACATCCAAAACCCAAAGTTAATCGTTATCTGCCACTGGCAAAATGTATTTTCTTTGAATGTGGGTTTCAATGCTGTTTCAATGAATGTGAGTTTCAAGGGCAGAGAAGTTTTAATGCTGTCTGTTTTCATTGTTAGACTGCATTCCTTTGTTTAGCAGATATCTATTAGTGTTTGCGATGTAAAATGCAAAATAAAACTTTCAAATGGAGTCCAAATCATCACAGAAGTAAAGCAGTATGCACATTAGTGTTTATGGTAAATGGGGTGAAATAGCCAAGTAATGGTTCATTAGAATGGCTGCAGGGGGGAGGCTCCATTTGACCATAATTTTGTGAGGGGGAAGAGCGACAAACTCAAAGACAGCCCCGGCTGAACTATACCTCTCAAATGTCCAGATCTTTGCAGAATGAATAGATTCTTGCTTCTTATTTTTGGTTTGTTCCTCATAAAATGTGTGGTTTTCTGGCAAATCATTTAGGATTTAAGTCACTAAATAATGACAGACACTGAGTTTTAGACTTCATAACCTTCAGAAAAATGCATACTAAAACAAGACCTGTTATTCTATCAACTGTCTCAGTTTATACAAGAGCAATTTTTAATACTGTTTATATGTTCCCCCAATATATTTGGCCTTGTCCAGATTTCCTGCATTAACAGGTTGAGGGGTACATGCAAATAAATTGCTTTATAGAATTAGGCATACCCAAACCTCTCCCATGTGGCAATTGGCTAAACACAGACAGGGCACACATAATCCTGCTTGTACTACAACATTGCTGTAGTTCTGTAGAAGCCAGAGATTCCATTGACCATGCCACATACTTTCATTCTGAGCAGCCAAGGATGAAATTACCTCACTATGTCTGTTCTCCTATCCTTCCTGCAGTATACCTAGCTGGTGTGTAACATGATCTGTGGCACAGGCAACAGCATGGATGTCAGATCCACAACATTGCTTGGAACAATCTTTTGCCTGTAAGAGTAGTCAGACTTCCTCTGTCACATTCCCATGTACACCAGCTGCATGCCTACATCTACTGAGATGACCAGTGTCAATGTGTTATAGGAACTGTCAACATCAACAGCAATCTCGACTTGGGTCTGTTTTTCATAGGCCTCATCCTGTCCACCATCCCATGTCCCCTCATTGTCAGAATGGCTGGACAAATTTCCCTCCATATCTGAGGCTAAACCCACATCTGCATTACTGTCAGCATCTTGGATAGACTGCATCGCTGTGTCACTGTCTGTTTAATTTCTCCAAGTCTTTTGTATGTTTAACACTGTGATGGGAGTGGACCCCTTTCCTAAGTCAATGTATGATTAAAGTTCATAACATTAGTATTGTTTCAATCTCTGATGTAAGCCCAAATTGCTCTTTGCAGCACCCACAATGTGCCCAGAATTGACTCCTTCTGCAATTCATACAGAGTTACATGTATCAGTCACATGTCTAAGTATGACTGTAAATTATTTTTTATAAGACCCATTGCTCTTACTACTATTGGAACTGTCTGGGTATCTTTCTTCCCCATTGCCCTTGTTTCTCTCTGTAAATGCCGGTCTTTTATGACTTTGTGTCTTTCTGTATGTAAGACACTGTAGTGACTGGGTTTAGCAATTTCAATGATCAATGCTACTTTTGTCTTATCTTCATAGACAACTATATCTGTTTTTTCACATTGATTTTTGAACCAATATTATAATGTTTTCACAATCCCCAATGCAACAGTCTTACCATATTATTATGCCTTTCAGTATACAGTCCTTCTGCCATTAGTGCATCATACCCTGCAAGCAATAAGATGTGTGACTGTTTCCAATTCTGTTTTACAGGGCCTGCATTTGTTTATTTCTCCCACATGTTCAATGGACTTTGTAAACCGAAGTGTATGCCCACCATCCTGGGCTGACAATATTAACCTTTCTTCTTTTGGTTTAAATGCAAGTCTCCTTAACCATTCCTGCTTTTGGGCCCGATCAACATGAGGTTATTCAAAGTGTTTTCAGTGCTTACAACTATATTTATGCATTTTCCACATTTCTTCCCTTCTCATCTGATTCTTCACCTTATATTCTTTCTTTTGGTTTTTGCCACATTCAATTACTGCCTGATTTTTATATACTTCTGGTTTAATTTTAATTTTAATTTTCATTCCCACTTGACACCAATATGCTTCTACTAAACTAAGTAGGGAAGTCATGTTAGACTATTCTCTTCATATGTTAAAACATTTAATATACTAGATCTTTTGAGGTCACCAGATATTTCTGCAGTCCTACAATTGTAGATCTATATATGTAATCAATTTTGAGGAGGCCCATACCTCCTTTAGAACGGGCAGTATATAATCTGGGCATACACAGATTTTTAATAAATCATGTGATAATCATGAGGCATTTTCTTGTTTTCCTGTCTAACTGATGCACCTTTTGTGGCCAGTCAATCACTCCAAATCTGTAAGTTAGGGCAGGAAGAGCAAATTGGTTTATAGCTTAGACTTTTTTGTAGATATCAGAACTGTTTTCAATATAAATTTTAGTCTTCTAAAATATTCCTTACTAAGTTTTATTCACTTTTTTCATGTTTTATTGTTGATCCTTCATCATTTCCCAAATATTTATACACTCCCCCTTGCTCCAGTTCTTTCCTATCACATTCCTGTCCCAGACTGATACTTTCTTGGTGCTGCAGCTTTCCTGCTTTAAATATTACTTTTGTATATTTATCAAGACCAAATGACATTTTTATATAATGTTAGAAAGTTTTGACTACTTGTAGTTGTACTTTCAGTTCCTAATCTGACAAACTATATAGTTTTAAATCATCCACACAAAGAAGATGAGAAGTCTTTACATGCTGTTGTTTTCTGAGAGCCAAATTGTAGCCATGACCTAATCTGTTCATAGGATCATAGGAAGTTACTAGGCTAATGGCCCTAGGGCCCTTAAAATTCTAGCCAAGGTCTACCTTATTTCCATGATCAGCACCTATTGTCCCTGTCAAAGAGGGACTCAGATGGAATCCCCAGGGTGAATTTACGGTTACCCATCCAATTGTCCAGATTATATTTGAAGAGGGCTAATGAGGTGCTCTATCTAACGTGAAGTCGGAGTCTGTTCCAAAGGTGTGGTAACCTCTGTGAGACAAATCTGTCCTTCCAGCAGGTTCTATTATTGTCACATACCAGGTTAAAATCTTTAGAGCGAGTAACCTGTGTACCATTTGACTTACAGATATGCAGCATTTCCGATAAAGCAAGGTCAGAGATTGCCTTATATGCAAGGCATAGATCACCTCTGAGTAGTCTGTATGAAACAGAATAAAGTGACAGTGATTTCAGATAATCCACATAAGAAAAATGCTGAAGATCTTGAATTTTCCTTGGGAGGAACCTTTATGGTCTCTCCAATTGCTGCAATTACATACCAAAAGGTGCATTGTACTCAATTATTATTGGCCTGATGAGGGAGGAGTACAGGGAGGTTATAACTTCTTTTTTTTTTCCTTAGGCAATGCCCTTACTTATGACATGAGCAATATAGAATGCCCTTCTTACCACTGTGGAGACATGGTGATTAAAGGTAAGGTTGCTATCAACCTGTGTGGCCAGGTCTGTCACCACTGAGTGCATACACAGGGTGTTGTTATTGATGTGGTAGTTAGCAGGAACATCACTCTTACTGAAAGGGATCATAAAATATTTTGTTGCATTGAGTTTAATGCCATGACTTTGGCACCAATCATTTGTTTGTGTAAAACCCTCTTAGAGGATGTTGACATCATTTGGAGAGTCTATGACTGCTCCCAATTAGCAGTCATCAGCAAACTTTGCCAGCCACAAACCTTTAGTTTTTGCTTGTACTCCAGAGAAATAGATTCCAAACAGTAGCAGCCCCAGGACTGATCCCTGTGAAACACCACTGCTCACAGGTCTGCTGTTGGAGGTGGGTTCCCCTATTTTGACTATATGCGTTCTATCAGTGAGCCAGTTAGTGACCCATCTAACAATATAAGGGTTGATACCTAGCTAGATGAGTTTGTCAATGATGCCTGAGTGGGGGATAGTGTCAAAATCCTTGACTAAGTCAAGGTAAGCTGTATGCACAGATTTTCCTTTGCCCAGGGCATTCATGACTGTCTCAAAGAAGTCCATGAGGTTTAATAGGCATGGTTTCCCTTTTACAAATCCAAACTGAGTATGATCAAGTGTTTGGTGATTACCTATATCTTTGTTTATAAGGTCCATGATGATTCGCTCTATGGCCTTTAAGATAAGGCTAGTCAGGCTAATAGGTCTGTAGTTCCCAGGGTCAGTGGAAGTACCATCTTTGTGCAAGGGAATAACAATGGCCATTATCCATTCAGCTGGGATGAAAACGGTGCTTAGACTATAATTGAAAAGAGTAACCAATGGTGTTGCTAATTCTTGTTGGAGACCATGTAGAATTCAGCCAGGGATGTTATCAGATTATCAGGTCCCATACATTATGTGTTTTGGGCCTTAGAGAGGGTGTTTATGACCTGCTCTTTAAAGATACAAGGTAGGGGACAGGTGGTAGGGATGTCATGGGGTATGTGTGGGAAGGACAGGGGAGTGAAGTTTTCACAGAACCTGTCAGCCAACAGATTAGCTATGTCCACAGTGTCAGCATATGTGATATCATTAACTATCAGTTTGGCACAAATCTGGGCCTTTCCTTTTAGGTTATGGATATAACTAAATAATGCCTTATGGTTGTCCTTAGCTGAAGAAACTAATTTGGATTCATAGTTTGCTATGCAGAACTTCACAATAAGTCTTATTTGCTTGTTTAAGCTGATGAGATAGTGTTTACAGTTTAAAGATTACTCCCTCTTAATCTTAGACAGCAATTCATTCCTCTTATTGTAAAGCATGTTAATAGCACTTGTCCACTATACAGGTTTGCTTTTCCTTGAGGAGCTTGTTTTGGTCCTATCAGGAAAAGCCAAGTCAATACAGTTATACAGGTGTTTGTATAAAGCACTGGTGTAGAACTTGGCATAGTTGCCAGTTCCATCTGAGGGGTGAGGTGCAGTGAAGCTATTTATACTATCCCATAAGAGGTTATAATCTGGTTTGGAGAAGTTTTTTTTTTTAGTTGCTGCTGGGGGTGGGTGAGGTGTGATAGTTACTTCAACTGAGACTAATTTCTGGTTAGATCTCACCAGGGAAGACCTCACAGAGGGGGAGCTGCAGTGGTTCCCCATATTGGTAAGCACCAGATCCAGGATGTTGGCACCCCTTGTGGGTGTGTCAACCAGCTGGTCCAGAGGTTTGAAATTAGTAAAGTCGAGGAACCTTTGGGCAAGTGAGTTTGAGCATGAGTAATTTACCCAGTCAATGGATGGGTAGTTAAAGTCATCCAAAACCATGGTGTTCGGATGTATCTTGAAAGACTCAAGTAGATCTAAATAGGGAGATTGGGTATCCTGATTCATGGAGGGGGTCCTGTAGCTGGCACTAAATAGATGTCCTAGGAACAGTTAACTGCACCTGAAGTATCTCTAGGAAATCATACTGTTTAACCAATATGGAGG
Source organism: Protopterus annectens (assembly GCF_019279795.1). Classification (NCBI taxonomy): domain Eukaryota; kingdom Metazoa; phylum Chordata; order Ceratodontiformes; family Protopteridae; genus Protopterus; species Protopterus annectens. Next base: position 843,065,582 of record NC_056749.1, on the reverse strand, counting down.
TGTATTTATCTTTAATGAATATCGATACACTGCCTCCTTTAGTTTTCATACCTTTAGTTTGTGGTTTGAACATGTGGACGGATGTGTAACCTGGTATGGCTTAGTTGCTTCCAACAACTTTGAACTAGGTCTCAGTGACTGCACAAATATCTGTGTCTTCCAAGGTGAGTACTTCTTCCACTGGGTGCAGTTTCGTGTTAAAAATCCTAGCATTTTGCAACATAACCTTGAGGTAGTTTTTAGACAGAGATTTTACATCAGGAATTTTGTCCTTGAGACACTGCCTAAAAAAAGTCACTATGAGGGTGGTAAGAGCCTTAGCCAGTAGCTGAAATCCCAGGGGTGACAGATGATCATCTCTGGCAAAGCATCGAGGTCTGTCGATCACATTACCCAGGCTGACAGATACTGGATTCCCTTAGAATAACACCAGAAACTAAGCCAATTATTGAAGTTAATCATTTTCTGTTTGTAGTGAGGCATCATCCTAGGTGAAGGTAAAATGCTACTTAAGGCTAAGGACATACCTGCCTGAGACACATAATCTGAGAGCTCAGTCATGTCACTCTTCATATAGTCCAGAGAGATACATCTCAAGTCATTCACACTAACATGGACTATGATGGAGTCATAACAGTACCTGTTGTTAAAAGACTTGAGTGCATGTGTGATATGGCAGACACCAAGATTCTGCAAGGACAGCAGATGCAAAAGTCCAACCAGCCAAACAGCAAACTCAAACAACCAGACAAGCACAGTTAGAGAAGGAAAAAGGACTTTTGTCAGAAACACAGCCCACACACCAGTTTTGGACCTAAGCCTTTATCAATGTACATACAGACTGTGAAAAAATAACCCTTTTATAGGGTAACATGCTAACCAATCACCATAGGCAAATCATAAATATTAATTTAAGCCAGGTGAAAACAACCCCTCCCCCCAGTCTTATTATCCATGCTTTCTCTTTCGTATTTAGGATGTTGTTCCAACCAATTTTACAGCTTCTAATCCCCCAAACTTTATCAATAATAATAAAATGAAATTGTGCAGAGAGATGTTTTAAAATATGCTTACACAAAGCATTATTGGGATTTTTATTCCTAATATTGCTAAAATGTTCCGACATCCAGAACTTAATAGGTCTGGAAGTTTGCACTACATAGAATGCTGAAAAAGTTCATATAACTAGGTAAATAACCCAGTCTGTACTGCAGTTACCAAAGACCTTAATGTTAAACAAGTGCTGTGTATTTTTAGATGTAAATTCTTTCGTTTGAACCATGTATTTGCAAAATGAGCAGTGTCCACAAGGGAAACAACCAACCAATTTGTTTCCCTCTATTGTAACCTGTGTAGATTCTGGAATTTGTTGACTACGCTTGTAGTGGTTAAAATAACGACCCATTGTTTTTCCTCTTCTAAAAGAAAATCGACACCTATTTTCCAAAAATGTGTGTAACTGTTCATCCGATAAGAATTTGTTTCAATGATTTGCCCAATGTGGTTATAATACTTTACAGTTGTCCCAAACCAGTAAACAGGTTAGGACAATGGACAGAAAGGATTTATTAAAATACAGGAATCGTGATCAACATAAATATTGTCCCATTAGGTTCATAATCAGTTATGGTAGAAATACATATGACTTCATTAATATTATACAGAATCATTGGGACATATTGCTATCGGATGAACGGTTACACACATTTTTGGAAAATAGGTGTCAGGTTTTCTTTTAGAAAAGGAAAAAAAAATGGGTGGTTATTTTAACCCCTATAAGCGTAGTCAACAAATTCCAGAATCTACACAGGTTACACTAGAGGGAAACAAATTGGTTGGTTGTTTCCCTTGTGGACACTGCTCATTTTGCAAATACATGGTTCAAATGAAAGAATTTATATCTAAAAATACACAGCGTTTGTTTAACATTAAGGTCTTTGGTAACTGCAGTACAGACTGGGTTATTTACCTAGTTATATGTACTTCTTCAGTCTTCTATGTAGGGCAAAATTCCAGACTTATTAAGTTCCGGATATCGGAACATTTTAGCAATATTAGGAATAAAAATCCCAATAATGCTTTGTATAAGCATACCTTAAAACATCCCTCTGCTCAATTTCATTTTATTATTATTGATAACGTTTGGGGTAATAGAAGCTGTAAAATTGGTTGGAACAACATCCTAAATTGGAAAGAGAAAGCATGGATAGTATGACTAGGGGAGTTTTTTTCACCTGGCTTAAATGAATATTTATGATTTGCCTATGGGGACTGGTTAGCTATCAACATATTACCCTATAAAAGGGCTATTTTCACAGTCTATATGTACATTGATAAAGGCTTAGGGCCGAAACCAGACTGTGGGCTGTGTTTTTGACTTTTTAATAAAGTCCTTTTTCCTTCTCCATCTGTGCTGGTCTGGTTGTTTTAGTTTGCTGTTTGGCTGGATGGTTCTTTGCACCTGCCGTCCTTGCAGAATCTTGGTGTCTGACATTTTGTATTTCCATTCTGCTGGTGGCGTTTGTTGGAGAAGGGTTCTGTTTCTTACTCTCTAGTCGAGAGAGTTGTTTCCTGCCTCAAGACAGCATAAGTTTTTGGGACTTTCATCTTATCGTTTATCTAGTCTGTGAGGATATTATAAAGCTAGCTTGGTATTCATTTCTAATGGTAATAGCAGGTATTTGCACTTGGTGATTTGGCCAGTCGGCTGATACATTATAGTAACATTCAGCGTTTTGACATTTTTTACTACAACGGTGGATTGAAAGTTATCATTTGCTTTTGAGCCATACCTGTGAGTATACTATCTCCATTTGGAGTTATCGTTTGACGGTGACAGTTTTTCCAGCCATATTTTGGATTTTGGATTATAAAAAGGTGTTTTTTTATTTCCATTTATGCTCGTGTGTGTAACATGCATATGTATAGGTTCATAGGTTCATAGGTTCATACTAGGCTATCTGCCCTAGGGCATTTATAAGCCTAGCCAGAATGTGTTTGGCTTTCGCCAACCATTTTAAATTTATTTTGCTATGCCCTTTTTCGAGGTTAGTATACTGTGCCTCTGTCTAACAGTGACACAGAAGTGATACCCGGGGTAAACCTACGATCTCCCATCCACTCATCAAGATTCCTCTTGAAGAGAGTCAATGAGGGTCTCTGCCTAACCTGGACTGGGATTTTATTCCAGAGTGAAGGGAGCCTCTGGGTTATGAATCTGTCCCTCCAGCATGTCCTATTTATTTCAGTGCTGAGGTTCAAGTCTCTTGAGCACGTAGCTCGATGGGATTTGGATTTTCTGAGGTGCAGCATGTCCATTAATTCTGGGTTGGACATGGCTTTATACGTCAGGCACAGATCGCCTCTGAACAGGCGGTATGCCACTGAGTAGAGCTGGAGTTTCTTTAACCGGGCAGCATATGGCATCTGTTTGAGCCCTTTGATCCTCTTGGTGAGGTACTTTTGGGGTCTTTCCAATTGCTGCAGGTGTCTGGTAAGGTACATCCCAAAAGGGGCATTGTACTCAATTATGGGCATGATGAGGGATGAGTAAAGAGGCACGATGTCCTCCCCTGATCTAGATGTGAATCCCTTCATGATTAGGTGGGCTATATAAAATGTTTTTCTAACCACTTTGGCCACATGGTTGTCAAATGAGAGATTGCTGTCAACTTAGGTCCCCAGGTCCCTAATTACTTCTTCTGTACTTAATGGATTACCATCTATGTGGTAATTTGTGGGCACTTTGTTTTTGCCAAAGGGGATGACTATACACTTTTTGGCATTTAGCTTGAGGCCATGGCTCTGGCACCAGTTGTCTGTTTCTATGAGGCCCTTTTGGAGGATGCTTGTGTCGCCTGGAGAGTCGATTATGGCGCCCAGTTTGCAGTCATCTGCGAACTTGGTCAGCCACAGTCTTTCCGTGTTGGTCTGTACCTCAGAGAAATATATACCGAACAAGAGAGGTCCCAGGACTGAGACTTGTGGGACACCACTTGTAAATGGTTTGGAGTCTGACATGGTTCCAGCAATTCTAACCATGTGGGTTCTGTCCTTGAGCCAGTTTGCAATCCATCTAGTGACATAGGGGTTTATATTTAAGCTGGTGAGCTTATCTATAATGCCCGAGTGGGGTATTGTATTGAAGGCTTTTGCGAGGTCCAGGTAGGCTGGGTGGACCACCTTCCCCTCGTCAATGGCCTTGGTGACTGTTTCAAAGAAATCAACCAGGTTTAAGAGGCAGGATCTGCTCTTAACAAAGCCGAACTGGGTAGGATCCAGTGTTTGTAGGTCCCCAATATCTTTATTTATGAGGTCCATGATGATACTTTCCATAGCTTTGCAGACCAAGCTAGTCAGGCTTATGGGGCGATAGTTTCCAGGATCCGTTGAGGCACCACCTTTATGGAGAGGGACCACTGTTGCTGTACGCCACTCTTTGGGCACATATCCTGTAGTAAGGCTGAGATTGAACAGTAGTTTTATGTTTGGGTTTAGCTCTTCTTGGAGTTCATGTAGGATGCAGCCCGGGACACCATCTGGTCCCATTGATGCTGTGATTTTTGCTTTGGAGAGGGCGGCTCTTACCTGAGCATCTGAGATGTCAGGGGGGCAGCACTCTGCTGGGATAGATATTTGCCCTTTTGGTGGGGACGGGGGGGGGGGAGAAGTTTGCGCTGAACCTGTCAGCAAGGATGTTGGCAATGTCTGTGGGTTCGGTGTATTTTTTGTCATTTTGGACTAATTCTGAGCATATCTGGGAATTACCACCCAGGTTCCTAACATAACTAAAGAAAGCCTTGTGATTATCCTTAGTGTCCTGTGCAATTTTTCTCTCGAAGCTGGCCTTAGACAATTTTATGTGTGCCCGTAGTTTTTTGCTAATACTGATCAGTGATGCCTTCCCTTTTTGGGATTTTGCTCTATCATTTAGTAGCTTCCTCCTTCTATTGTATAGTTTGTTTATGGCTGGGGTCCACCAGACAGGACGTCTGCCTTTGGGGGATTGGGTCTTGGTTTTATTTGGGATCGCATGATCCATGCATCCCTGAAGGTGTTCATAGAATGTGTTTATAAAGGGTTCTGCAGTCTGGGCCGTATTTTCCACAGGCCCGGGGGCTTTGAAGGATTCCACCTCAGTTTTGAGGAGTGTGAAATTTGCTTTAGAGAAGTTTTTCACTGTGGTTTTCTGGGCAGGGGGTGGGGTCGGGATGTGAATATCCAGTGAGATTAGTTTATGGTCTGATCTTACCAGTGAGGGATACACTTCTGGTCTGGAGCATAGAGTCCCCGTGTTGGTGATGATCAGGTCCAGTATGTTTTCCCCTCTTGTGGGAGTGGTAACAAGTTGTTCCATAGCATTTGAGTTTATAAATTCTAGGAACCTTTGGGCTAGGGTGTTGGAGCTAGAGTAATGCTCCCAGTCTATGTTTGGGTAGTTGAAGTCACCCAATATAATGGTGTTTGGAGAGACCTTCATATTTTCCAGTGTTCTCAGGAAGGCCGAGTGGGGTTCCTGGGTTTGGGAGGGTGGTCTGTAGCAGGCTATAAACTGGAAGGCAGTTTTACCCACTGTTAGTTGCACATGGATAGTCTCTGATGATTCTTGCTTTGCCACCAACCTGGAGGTGTGGGTATCTTTGATGAATATCGATACTCCCCCTCCTTTTGTGGTTCGGTCCAAGTTTTGGGGCCAAAAAGCATGGTATGAGGTATAACCTGGTAGTGCTGGGGTGCTCTCGGGAGCCCTAAACCAGGTTTCTGTTACTGCACAGATATCGATGTTCTCCATGCTAAGGAGAGTTTCGAGTGCGTGCATCTTGAGGTTTAGACTTCTGGCGTTGAGTAGCGTTACTCTTAGTTTCTTATTCCTTGTGATACCTATGGAGGTGGGTCTGTCTTTTGAGCCTTGCCTAAAAAAGGCACTATGGGGGTAGCAAGAGCCTTTGCCAATATCCGAAAGCCCAGGGGTGACAGGTGCAAGCCGTCCCTAGCGAAGCATCGTGGCTTGTCGAGCATATCATCCCAAGCTGACAGGCATTGGATCCCCTTTGAATGACACCAGTACTTAAGCCAATTGTTGAAATTGATCATCTTGTCTTCATATTGTGGCATCATTCTTGGTGAGGGTAAGATGCTACTCAAGGTCAGGGTCATACTGGCCTGGGCTACATGCTCAGAGAGCTCCTTTATGTCTCTTTTCATGCAGTCCAGGGAGGTATGTCTCAGGTCATTCACACCAGCATGGACAATGACTGAGTCATATTTGTACTTGCCTTGGAGTGACCTGAGTGCTTGTGTTATGTGGCGGATCCTAGCACCCGACAGGCTGCTCACCATGACCCTCTCCTTGGTGTGACTTGGTAAGCCTGTTTAAAGGCAAGTTGGTGATTTTTCTGGCCATTTTGTACATTTTACCAGCTTGCTTTACATACGGGCATATATATTTTTACAAATGTTTTGGTTCTGACTATTTTGAATCATTGGGGTGTATTCCTTATTGTCCATTTTATTCAGTCATTCATTTTGGCTAGTTTATTTTGTGCCTATCCATATATGCTTGGGACATGTTTACTGGGATGTTATCTTACTAGATATTTGTTTAATGGCCTATGTGGTTGTGGTTTCACGAACATATACATTTTTTTGTTTCGATCTTGTCATGGTGGCCCTTTGATTTAAGGGCTTTATTTGGTGGTGTTTGTGAACGTTTCATCTGTTATATTTGATAAAAACAACTTCAAATCCTTTTTGAGGCTTCTTGACTAAATGTGAACATCAGTAGGCCTGTGTTTGGCTGCTATGGCAAATAATTACTTGGATTCATCGTGTCGGGAGGCTCCATTTATAGGACCAGGTTTTTTTGCTAAATATTACTATTTTTTTATTCAAACTGAAACCGAGGAAGTTGTGCAAGACATCTTTAAGACTTTCTGGGACTTTGAAATATAAAGGCCTTTTTTGGACATCATTTCTTTTGGATATTGTTCCAGTAGTATTTATGGTCTATATTAGTTCAGTGCTCAATGGTAGTTTTTGGGACTACACTTCATGGTTATCTGAAAATTTAATACATGTGCATGTTTTTCCAACAAATGTACAATACATGTCAACCTAATATGGCCATTAATAATTCTTTTATATCTTATATATATGAAGTTTTATATGTTTGTTAAACATTTCTTCACATAGGGGGTGATACTTATGTTTTTTGTGCTTGGTGGTCAGCCTTATATGTACATTTGCCATTCATTAGATATTTAATTACAATTCCATCTTATGATATGTATATATACATGTATATGTAATTCTAAGGGTTTTTTTGTATAATCTGATTTTGTTTGCATAGACAATCTGTTATTGAGGTATTTTTTCATATGATATGGTATTGGATGATTGAGGGGTGATAGTTAAAGTATAGAATACACCACACAATATTGCACTTAGATCTACATATAGTAAGGGTCTATTGGAACTAATTATATTACAAAGATGGAATTGATGAATATTTTGGAGGGGCTTTCTGCAGATAAAGATGACACAGGGGTCTTTGGTTTTGATCCTAACATGGCAGGTCCTGCTAATCAGGTATCCAAACAAGATAATGAATGTGTTGAGTTGTTTGATCAACTACTTAAAAATATGAAGAACATTAGATCTTCGGTTTGGCATATTAGGCTATTTAAACCATACATGTCAAGGGAGATCTCACCTAGGGGACTTTGTGTTAAGATTAAACCCTTAGTTGGACAGGCTGACAACATTTTGCTAAGCACTTGGGCAGATATACAATAAACTGCTGTAATGGATTTTGTCAAGGCGTTACATACCTTTTATGATGGCAAGATAGATGGGCAAGTGTCATAACTAACTCGTCTTTGTGAACTGGCAAAAAAGTATAGTGACCAACAAGTTTACAAGAATTGTTTTCAAAAACTGAGTAGTGATTTATTAGTCTTTGAAGGTGAATTAAGAAAATAAATAACATATGTTCAACAGGGATAGCAAAGATTAGAGTTCTGGTAAACCTTTTGAACACATAAAAAAGTGTAAAATTTTCCCAGAGTGAGATCAGAAAAACTAGTGAAAAAAGAAAAAGGAGGAAATCCGTCCTGAAAAAGGGTTCTAGTGATACGTCTGTGGAGGATTCCTCATCTTATACTGATACAGAACCTGATTCTTTACAAACATCGGTACTAATGATACCTCTGGAATCATTCCTCATCTTATACTGATACAGAACCTGATTCCTTACAAACATCGGTACTAGTGATACCTCTGTGGAGGATTCCTCATCTTATACTGATACAGAACCTGATTCCTTACAAACATCGGTACTAGTGATACCTCTGGGGAGGATTTCTCATCTTATACTGATACAGAACCTGATTCATTACAAACATCCGTACTAGTGATACCTCTGGGGATGATTCCTCATCTTATACTGATACAGAACCTGATTCCTTACAAACATCGGTACTAGTGATACCTCTGGGGAGGATTCCTCATCTTATACTGATACAGAACCTGATTCCTTACAAACATCGGTACTAGTGATACCTCTGGGGAGGATTTCTCATCTTATACCGATACAGAACCTGAATCCTTACAAACATCGATTCTAGTGATACCTCTGTGGAGGATTCCTCATCTTATACTGATACAGAACCTGATTCCTTACAAACATCGGTACTAGTGAAACGTCTGCGGAGGACGCCTCATCTTATACTGACACAGAACGTGATTCCTTACAAACATCGGTACTAATGATTCCTCTGGGGAGGATTCCTCATCTTATGCTGATACAGAACCTGATTCCTATCAAACATCGGTACTAGTTATACCTCTGGGGAGGATTCCTCATCTTATACTGATACAGAACCTGATTGCTTACAAGCTTCAGTACTAGTGATACCACTGGGGAGAATTCCTAATCTTATGCTGATAAAGAACATAACTCCTTAGAAACATCGGTACTAGTAATACCTATGGGGAGGATTCCTCATCTTATACTGATACAGAAACTGATTCCTTACAAACGTCGGTACTACTGATACCTCTGGGGAGGATTCCTCATCTTATACTGATATAGAACCTGCTTCCTTACAAACATCGGTACTAGTGATACCTCTGGGGAGGATTCCTCATCTTATACTGATACAGAACCTGATTACTTGCAAGCATCGGGTCTAGTGATACCTCTGCGCAGGATTCCTCATCTTATACTGATACAGAACCTGATTCCTTACAAACATCAGTACTACTGATACCTCTGGGGAGGATTCCTCAACTTATACTGATAAAGAACCTGATTCCTTAAACACATCGGTACTAGTGATACCTCTGGGGAGGATTCCTAATCTTATACTGATACAGAACCTGATTCCTTACAAACATCAGTACTAGTGATACCTCTGGGGAGGATTCCTCATCTTATACTGATACAGAACCTGATTCCTTAAACACATCGGTACTAGTGATACCTCTGGGGAGGATTCCTCATCTTGTACTGATACAGAACCTGATTCCTTACAAACATCGGTACTACTGATACCTCTGGGGAGGATTCCTCATCTTATACTGATAAAGAACCTGATTCCTTACAAACATTGGTGCTAGTGATACCTCTGAGGAAGATTCCTCATCTTATAATGATACGGAAACTGATTCCTTACAAACATTGGTACTAGCAATACCTCGGGGGAGGATTCCTCATCTTATACTGAGACAGAACCTGAGTCCTTACAAACATTGGATCTAGTGATAACTCTGGGGTGGATTCCTCATCTTATACTGATACAGAACCTGATTCCTTACAAACATCGGTAAAAGTGATACCGCTAGGGATGATTCCTCATCTTATACTGATATAGAACCTGATTCCTTACAAGCATCAGTACTAGTAATACCTCTGGGAAGGATTTCTCATCTTATATTGATACAGAACCTGATTCCTTACAAACATTGGTGCTAGTCATCCCTCTGGGAAGGATTCCTCATCTTATAATGATACAGAACAAAACAGTGTAAGAAACTTCTCTGTGTGGAAGATTTTCAGTCCATATATTTCTAGTTAATCTCTGTATATTAATCAGATCAGGCAATAGTAGTAGAAGTAGCGAACGTAAACTCGTCAAGTCAAAAAGTAATAATAGAAAATATATAATTCTACAGCATTACTAAATATTCGAAAATAATCCAAGCATGGCAGGCCGTCTGTTTCCAGTCGAAAATCCTTTATTAAGTACACAGACAAGCGATCCAAGTAAAACAAAAATAGAGTAATAATTTCCTCACAAGCTTTCTAAATATATATACATATACTTTTTATCAGGCACACACACACACACACACACACACACACACACACACACACACACACACACACACACACACACACACACACACACACACACACACATATCTACTTCAGAAGACTGAAAAAACAAAAGACTGAATCCCAAAAGACTGAAAATTAAAAATACCGAATGATGGAATTTGCCCCTTTTCCATTGTTGTGCAGTTTTGGAGTTGTTATATATATAGTTATCAGGGAATGGGGGCACAGCCTCCCACATGAGCGGTGCAGGGGACCTTCCCATTGCATTAAAAATCTGTTCAGTAGTTTGAATTTTCAGTCTTTTGTGATTCAGTGTTTTGGTTTGCCTTCTAAAGTAGAACCCCCCCCCCCCCACACACACACACACATATGTATATTTTATACATATATGGGACAGTTACAAATTATTCAGGATGACAACATGCAGATATCTTGAACCCATTCTATTCTTAAACGTTACCTGCATATGGTCAACCATACACACAAACCAGAAAGTCACCATAATGAGATCTTTGCCAACCAGAATCCACTCAACCATTTGATATATACCTATACCAGTATATGTATTTGTGGGGTATTTATATATATATATATATATATATATATATATATATATATATATATATATGTGTGTGTGTGTGTGTGTGTGTGTGTGTGTGTGTGTGTGTGTGTGTGTGTGCGCGTGCGCGTGTGTGTGTGTGTGGTGTGTGTGTGCGTGTGTGTATGTGTATGTGCACGCGTTTGTTAATGAATATATAACATTTTTCACACAGTGTTTATTGATTATTTTCACAGGAATGAGTAAATATCAAAATGTATTTCATATTTTCTGTGGCATGTAATATACTTTAGGTTGTTGTGTCTTTCGGCTTTTCCTGGTTAGGGGTCGCCACAGCAGAACTCCGGTCCGCTAATGATTGGCAGTAGACGTTTACGTACCGAGTTGCCAGCTCTGACGCACAACCTTCAATGAAGGTACGTCCATTCACACATGTCTCCACACAGAAGACGCTCTCGCTGAGAATCTAACAGGGTAACGTCATACTTGTGAGGCGACAATGCTACCGCAAGGTATTGAAATTAAATATTTAATGCATTTTTGTTTATTTATTACAAGTAATTTATTCTCATGTGCAGTCTTTCCTGGCTGACCGTTATTAGGTTAACTAAACATTAAATGACAATTAAAATTCTGTAATTTCAAATTTGCAATTGTGAAATCACTCAGAACCCTATCTGACTGGATGGTCCATTTCAAGAAAGTCCTCACTATTTTTATCTTACTAGTGAATTATAAAAATGTAATCTATAATTAGTTCAGTACATTGCAGGGTTCTGATTATTCTACACATTACATCTATATATTGTTATGACTTTATACTCCACCATTGTTATTTCCCTGAACTGTGTAATAAGTAGCATACATTAGGCTGAATTCTGTAAAGATCATGGAAGATAACTGTGGAAAGCGCAGCATGCCAGAGGAAGACTTCAGTGCATCAGGTGCAGATGAGATATACAGAAAACACGTTGAAAGCACTCTGAGTACTCAGCTATCCAGCTTAGGATACTTACAGATTCCGCGCATTGCTGTCTGATTCCAAAACACATTGTATGCATCCAAATCAACTTTGATGTGACAAAGTGTAACACCGACTCTGTTTCTGAAATCCTTGACGAATGCTATACTGCCCACAAGGAATGGAATCTACTACTACAGATTCTGATGTAAAAGAAAGAAAAGAAAAATATAACCTGCAGGCAATGAACTGCAACAAGCTGCAGTAATACAAGCCTTAAATGAAGCTGTGCATCCAAAATATAACCTGCAGGCAATGAACTGCAACAAGCTGTAGTAATACAAGCCTTAAATGAAGCTGTGCATCCAAAATATAACCTGCAGGCAATGAACTGCAACAAGCTGTAGTAATACAAGCCTTAAATGAAGCTGTGCATCCAAAAATATAATCTGCAGGCAATGAACTGCAACAAGCTGTAGTAATACAAGCCTTAAATGAAGCTGTGCATCCAAAAATATAACTTGCAGGTAATGAACTGCAACAAGCTGTAGTAATACAAGCCTTAAATGAAGCTGTGCATCCAAAAATATAATCTGCAGGCAATGAACTGCAACAAGCTGTAGTAATACAAGCCTTAAATGAAGCTGTGCATCCAAAAATATAACTTGCAGGTAATGAACTGCAACAAGCTGTAGTTATACAAGCCTTAAAAAAAGCTGTGCATCCTAGAAGGCAGCCAGCTAGAGTCAGAGCAAGGCTGCAACTAAACCAGTTGTCAGATCAACAAATAATCAACAGATACCGGATAGACAGACAATTGGTACAGGCTGCCTGACACATGTGTGCCCCACACATATCCGTGTGTAACCTGCAAGGAAACTCTAATACCCTTGAATTCAAAGTGTGTCTCAGCATGGGGGTACTTGCATCTGGGACATTCTAGGGACACACAGGGGATGCTGAGGGAGTGCAACAGAAAGCTGCCAGTCATGTCTTGGTAAAATTCCTGACAGCAATGTGCAGCAATGTGGATGACTGCACACACTTTCCATTCACCCTCAAGGAAAGGGGAACTATAATGAACCAGTTTTACAGCATTGCAAACTTTGTACTTGGTGTAATAGATTGCACACACATACCTATCCAGACATGGCAGATTGATTCATAAAAGGAAAGGGCTGGCCATCACTGAACTGCCAAGTTGTACTTGAAGCAAATGGCAGTATAATAAACATCATGGCAGTGTACCCCGAAATTGTCCATGATACTGCCATATGGAGGGAAAGTGGACTGTAGACTGCATTCCAGCAAGGTGAAATACCTGAGGGACAACTACTGGGTAAGTACAGGAACACAGCTAGGATGTAAACTAAGGATACCCCTCCCAACAATATCCATGCTGACCAAATATTTGTTTACTCTCCACTACAATACACACCTGAGAAGGCAGCACAGCTGATAATGATATGCTCCATGCTGCACAACATGCTAACTAGAGCACATGGCAGTCTTCCAACTGCAGGTGTGGCTGAACTACCCAAAGAACTCTAGATGTCTGACGATGATATCCAACAGATCACAGTAGAGGAGCAGGAGGACATAAGTGGCAGAACATACAGGCTAGACAACGTAGGGTGTGATGACAAATTAAAGCCCAGGCAACATGGCAGCATCTGACTCACAACTCTGAGTCACAACAAGCCACACATATATGAGTATACACATTAAACACTGATGCACAGCAGCATGGATTGCAGCTAATGGCAAGTAGTCACTAGATATACACATGGAACATTAGACTTAACATAATCATAACATACGAGATTATGAGCATATACAAATCTATTATAACAGGGATCATCAACTCAGGACACAGTATGCATTCAGACTCAGATTGTTGTTCAATGTATGGCATACAATAAGGGACACACTTCTGTGCAACACATTCTAATTTCTTCACTATAAAATGCTGCAAACAGGTAAACAATGCAGAACATAAAGCAGAACTGTTAATATTGCAAGCTAAATATATATCGCTGTAAAGTATGGATCAAGTAATGTAATAAATGGAGTCAGCTGTGTTTATTAAAACTGTTGGGCTCAAGTGGCATCAGTCTTGTCAATGAACACAGACAGATGACACTGTCAGTATCCTGCACAGCAATCACCACCACCATGGCTTGAGAATGACACTACTGGACAGAGAGGATCAACAGTCTGTGTTACTCTAATACAGTCTATGGCACCCATGCTGATGGCTCACAACACAGTCTGCTCTGCCCCTACCATGTATGGAAAAACTTTGTCTAGGCTGCCAAAAAGGAGACTGATGGAGTGACACCTGCATGTGAACGTGAAGGTGCATGACTGCAACATGACAGTCTGGTCATGACTGCTGGGCCCACAAGAGATGGGCCAGCAGCGGAAGTATGTGTAAGTTGGGACATAACCATTGATGCCTGATGGGCAAGGTTGGTGCTGCTGAGAGGGGCCTGTCTCTCCCATGTGGCAATTGGCTAAACACAGACAGGGCACACATAATCCTGCTTGTACTACAACATTGCTGTAGTTCTGTAGAAGCCAGAGATTCCATTGACCATGCCACATACTTTAATTCTGAGCAGCCAAGGATGAAATTACCTCACTATGTCTGTTCTCCTATCCTTCCTGCAGTATACCTAGCTAGTGTGTAACAGGATCTGTGGCACAGGCAACAGCATGGATGTCAGATCCACAACATTGCTTGGAACAATCTTTTGCCTGTAAGAGTAGTCAGACTTCCTCTGTCACATTCCCATGTACACCAGCTGCATGCCTACATCTACTGAGATGACCAGTGTCAATCTGTCATGGGAACTGTCAACATCAACAGCAATCTTGACTTGGGTCTGTTTTTCATAGGCCTCATCCTGTCCACCATCCCATGCCCCCTCATTGTCAGAATGGCTGGACAAATTTCCCTCCATATCTGAGGCTAAACCCACATCTGTATTACTGTCAGCATCTTGGATAGACTGCATCGCTGTGTCACTGTCTGTTTAATTTCTCCAAGTCTTTTGTATGTTTAACACTGTGATGGGAGTGGACTCCTTTCCTAAGTCAATGTATGATTAAAGTTCATAACATTAGTATTGTTTCAATCTCTGATGTAGGCCCAAATTGCTCTTTGCAGCACCCACAATGTGCCCAGAATTGACTCCTTCTGCAATTCATACAGAGTTACATGTATCAGTCACATGTCTAAGTATGACTGTAAATTATTTTTTATAAGACCCATTGCTCTTACTACTATTGGAACTGTCTGGGTATCTTTCTTCCCCATTGCCCTTGTTTCTCTCTGTAAATCCTGGTCTTTTATGACTTTGTGTCTTTCTGTATGTAAGACACTGTAGTGACTGGGTTTAGCAATTTCAATGATCAATGCTACTTTTGTCTTATCTTCATAGACAACTATATCTGGTTTTCTCACTTTGATTTTTGAACAGTTGGTAATGGGTGATCGCATATGATAAGAACTTCAGAATTTTCTATAATGTCTTGTGGCTCATGTTTCCAATGCTCCTCAGCTACTCCAATATTATAATGTTTGCGCAATCCCCAATGCAACAGTCTTACCATATTATTATGCCTTTCAGTATACAGTCCTTCTGCCATTAGTGCATCATACCCAGCAAGTAACAAGATGTGTGACTGTTTCCAATTCTGTTTTACAGGGCCTGCATTTGTTTATTTCTCCCACATGTTCAATGGACTTTGTAAACCGAAGTGTATGCCCACCATCCTGGGCTGACAATATTAACCTTTCTTCTTTTGGTTTAAATGCAAGTCTCCTTAACCATTCCTGCTTTTCGGCCTGATCAACATGAGGTTATTCAAAGTGTTTTCAGTGCTTACAACTATATTTATGCATTTTCCACATTTCTTCCCTTCTCATCTGATTCTTCACCTTATATTCTTTCTTTTGGTTATTGCCACATTCAATTACTGCCTGATTTTTATATACTTCTGGTTTAATTTTCATTCCCACTTGACACCAATATGCTTCTACTAAACTAAGTAGGGAAGTCATGTTAGACTTATTCTCTTCATATGTTAAAACATTTAATATACTGGATCTTTTGAGGTCACCAGATATTTCTGCAGTCCTACAATTGTAGATATATATATGTCATCAATTTTGAGGAGGCCCATACCTCCTTTAGAACGGGCAGTATATAATCTGGGCATACACAGATTTTTAATAAATCATGTGATAATCATGAGGCATTTTCTTGTTTTCCTAACTGATGCACCTTTTGTGGCCAGTCAATCACTCCAAAACTGTAAGTTAGGGCAGGAAGAGCAAATTGGTTTATAGCTTAGACTTTTTTGTAGATATCAGAACTGTTTTCAATATAAATTTTAGTCTTCTAAAATATTCCTTACTAAGTTTTATTCACTTTTCATCATGTTTTATTGTTGATCCTTCATCATTTCCCAAATATTTATACACTCCCCCTTGCTCCAGTTCTTTCCTATCACATTCCTGTCCCAGACTGATACTTTCTTGGTGCTGCAGCTTTCCTGCTTTAAAGATTACTTTTGTACATTTATCAAGACCAAATGACATTTTTATATAATGTTAGAAAGTTTTGACTACTTGTAGTTGTACTTTCAGTTCCTAATCTGACAAACTATATAGTTTTAAATCATCCACACAAAGAAGATGAGAAGTCTTTACACATTGTTGTTTTCTGAGAGCCAAATTGTAGCCATGACCTAATCTGTTCATAGGATCATAGGAAGTTACTAGGCTAATGGCCCTAGGGCCCTTAAAATTCTAGCCAAGGTCTACCTTATTTCCATGATCAGCACCTATTGTCCCTGTCAAAGAGGGACTCAGATGGAATCCCCAGGGTGAATTTACGGTTACCCATCCAATTGTCTAGATTATATTTGTAGAGGGCTAATGAGGTGCTCTATCTAACGTGAAGTGGGAGTCTGTTCCAAAGGTGTGGTAATCTCTGGGAGACAAATCTGTCCTTCCAGCAGGTTCTATTAATGTCACATACCAGGTTAAGATCTTTAGAGCGAGTAACCTGTGTACCATTTGACTTACAGATATGCAGCATTTCCAATAAAGCAAGGTCAGAGATTGCCTTATATGCAAGGCATAGATCACCTCTGAGTAGTCTGTATGAAACAGAATAAAGTGACTGATTTCAGATAATCCACATAAGAAAAATGCTGAAGATCTTGAATTTTCCTTGGGAGGAACCTTTATGCTCTCTCCAATTGCTGCAGGTGCTTGGAAAGGTACATACCAAAAGGGGCATAGTTATTGGCCTGATGAGGGAGGAGTACAGGGAGGTTATAAATTCTTTTTTTTTCCTTAGGCAATGCCCTTACTTATGAGATGAGCAATATAGAATGCCCTTCTCACCACTGTGGAGATATGGTGATCAAAGGTAAGGTTGCTGTCAACCTGTGTGTCCAGGCCTCTCACCACTGAGTGCATACATAGGGTGTTGTTATTGATGTGGTAGTTAGCAGGAACATCACTCTTACTGAAAGGGATCATAAAAGATTTTGTTGCATTGAGTTTAATGCCATGACTTTGGCACCAATCATTTGTTTGTGTAAAACCCTCTTATAGGATGTTGACATCATTTGGAGAGTCTATGACTGCTCCCAATTAGCAGTCATCAGCAAACTTTGCCAGCCGCAAACCTTTAGTTTTTGCTTGTACTTCAGAGAAATAGATTCCAAACAGTAGCAGCCCCAGGACTGATCCCTGTGAAACACCACTGCTCACAGGTCTGCTGTTGGAGGTGGATTCCCCTATTTTGACTATATGTGTTCTATCAGTGAGCCAGTTAGTGACCCATCTAACAATATAAGGGTTGATACCTAGCTAGATGAGTTTGTCAATGATGCCTGAGTGGGGGATAGTGTCAAAATCCTTGACTAAGTCAAGGTAAGCTGTATGCACAGATTTTCCCTTGCCCAAGGCATTCATGACTGTCTCAAAGAAGTCCATGAGGTTTAATAGGCATGATTTCCCTTTTACAAATCCAAACTGAGTATGGTCAAGTGTTTGGTGGTTACCTATATCTTTGTTTATAAGGTCCATGATGATTTGCTCTATGGCCTTTAAGATAAGGCTAGTCAGGCTAATAGGTCTATAGTTCCCAGGGTCAGTGGAAGTACCATCTTTGTGCAAGGGAATTACAATGGCCATTTTCCATTCAGCTGGGATGAAAACGGTGCTTAGACTATAATTGAAAAGAGTACCCAGTGGTGTTGCTAATTCTTGTTGGAGCCCATGTAGAATTCAGCTAGGGATGCTATCAGGTTATCAGGTCCCATACATTATGTGTTTTGGGCATTAGAGAGGGTGTTTATGACCTACTCTGTAGAGATACAAGATAGTGGACAGGTGGTAGGGATGTCATGGGGTATGTGTGGCATGGACAGGGGAGTGAAGTTTTCACAGAACCTGTCAGTCAACAGATTAGCTATGTCCACAGTGTCAGCATATGTGGTATCATTAACTATCAGTTCGGCACAAATCTGGGCCTTTCTTTTTAGGTTATGGATATAACTAAATAATGCCTTATAGGTTCATTGGGTCATAGGTTCATACTAGGCTGTCTGCCCTAGGGCATTTATAAGCCTAGCTGGAGTATGTTTGGCTTTCGCCACCCATTTTAAATTAATTTTGCTATGCCCTTTTTCGAGGTTAGTATACTGTGCCTCTGTCTAACAGTGACACAGAAGTGATACCCGGGGTAAACCTACGATCTCCCATCCACTCATCAAGATTCCTCTTGAAGAGAGTCAATGAGGGACTCTGCCTAACCTGGACTGGGATTTTATTCCAGAGTGAAGGGAGCCTCTGGGTTATGAATCTGTCCCTCCAGCATGTCCTATTAATTTCAGTGCTGAGGTTCAAGTCTCTCGAGCGCGTAGCTCGATGGGATTTGGATTTTTTGAGGTGCAGCATGTCCCTTAATTCTGGGTTGGACATGGCTTTATACGTCAGGCACAGATCGCCTCTGAGCAGGTGGTATGCCACTGAGTAGAGCTGGAGTTTCTTTAACCGGGCAGCATATGGCATCTGTTTGAGCCCTTTGATCCTCTTGGTGAGGTACTTTTGGGGTCTTTCCAGTTGGTGCAGGTGTTTGGTAAGGTGCATCCCAAAAGGGGCATTGTACTCGATTATGGGCCTGATGAGGGATGAGTAAAGAGGCACGATGACCTCCCCTGTTCTAGATGTGAATCCCTTCATGATTAGGTGGGCTATATAAAATGTTTTTCTAACCACTTTGGCCACATGGTTGTCAAATGAGAGATTGCTCTCAACTTGGGTCCCCAGGTCCCTAATTACTTCTTCTGTACTTAATAGATTACCACCTATGTGGTAATTTGTGGGCACTTTGTTTTTGCCAAAGGGGATGACTATACACTTTTTGGCGTTTAGCTTGAGGCCACGGCTCTGGCACCAGTTGTCTGTTTCTATGAGGCCCTTTTGGAGGATGCTTGTGTTGGCTGGAGAGTCAATTATGGTGCCCAGTTTGCAGGCATCTGCGAACTTGGTCAGCCACAGTCCTTCCATGTTGGCCTGTACCTCCGAGAAATATATACCGAACAAGAGAGGTCCCAGGACTGAGCCTTGTGAGATGCCACTTGTAACTGGTTTGGAGTCTGACATGGCTCCAGCAATTCTAGCCATGCGGGTTCTGTCCTTAAGCCAGTTTGCAACCCATATAGTGACATAGGGGTTTATATTTAAGCTGGTGAGCTTATCTATAATGCCCGAGTGGGGTATTGTATTGAAGGCTTTTGCGAGGTCCAGGTAGGCTGTGTGGACCACCTTCCCTTCGTCAATGGCCTTGGTGACGGTTTCAAAGAAGTTGAACAGGTTTAAGAGGCAGGATCTGCCCTTAACAAAGCTGAACTGGGTAGGATCCAGTGTCTGTAGGTCCCCAATATCTTTATTTATGAGGTCCATGATGATCCTTTCCATAGCTTTGTAGACCGAGCTAGTCAGGCTTATGGGGCGATAGTTTCCATGGTCCATTGAGGCACCACCTTTGTGGAGAGGGACTACTGTTGCTGTACACCACTCTTTGGGTACATATCCTGTAGTAAGGCTGAGACTGAACAGTAGTTTTATGTTTGGGTTTAGCTCTTCTTGGAGTTCATGTAGGATGCAGCCCAGGACACCGTCTGGTCCCATTGATGCTGTGTATTTTGCTTTTGAGAGGGCGGCTCTTACCTGAGCATCTGAGATGTCAGGGGGGCAGCACTCTGCTGGGATAGATATTTGCCCTTTTGGTGGGGAAGGGGGGGGAAAGAAGTTTGCGCTGTACCTGTCAGCTAGGATGTTGGTAATGTCTGTCGGTTCGGTGTATTTTTTGTCATTTTGGACTAATTCTGAGCATATCTGGGAATTCCCACCCAGGTTCCTAACATAACTAAAGAAAGCCTTTTGATTATCCTTAGTGTCCTGTGCAATTTTTCTCTCAAAGCTGGCCTTAGACGATTTTATGAGTGCCCGTAGATTTTTGCTAATACTGATCAGAGATGCCTTCCCTTTTTGGGATTTTGCTCTATCATGTAGTAGCTTCCTCCTTCTATTGTATAGTTTGTTTATGGCTGGGGTCCACCAGACAGGACGTTTGCCTTTGGAGGATTGGGTCTTGGTTTTATTTGGGATTGCATGATCCATGCATTCCTGAAGGTGTTCATAGAATGCATTTATAAAGGATTCTGCGGTCTGGGCCGTATTTTCCACAGGCCTGGGGGCTTTGAAGGATTCCACCTCGGTTTTGAGGAGTGTGAAATTTGCTTTAGAAAAGTTTTTCACTGTGGTTTTCTGGGCAGGGGGTGGGGTCAGGATGTGAATATCCAGTTGGATTAGTTTATGGTCTGATCTTACCAGTGAGGGATACACTTCTGGTCTGGAGCATAGAGTACCCATGTTGGTGATGATCATGTCCAGTATGTTTTCCACTCTTGTGGGAGTGGTAACAAGTTGTTCCATAGCATTTGAGTTTATGAATTCTAGGAACCTTTGGGCTAGGGTGTTGGAGCTAGAGTAATGCTCCCAGTCTATGTTTGGGTAGTTGAAGTCGCCCAATATAATGGTGTTTGGAGAGACCTTCATATTTTATGGTTGTCCTTAGCTGAAGAAACTAATTTGGATTCATAGTTTGCTATGGAGAACTTCACAATAAGTCTTATTTGCTTGTTTAAGTTGATGAGAGAGTGTTTCCAGTTTAAAGATTACTCCCTCTTAATCTTAGACAGCAATTTATTCCTCTTATTGTAAAGCATGTTAATGGCACTTGTCCACTATACAGGTTTGCTTTTCCTTGAGGAGCTTGTTTTGGTCCTATCAGGAAAAGCCAAGTCAATACAGTTATACAGGTGTTTGTATAAAGCACTGGTGTAGAACTTGGCATAGTTGCCAGTTCCATCTGAGGGGTGAGGTGCAGTGAAGCCATTTATACTATCCCATAAGAGGTTATAATCTGCTTTGGAGAAGTTTTTTTTTTTAGTTGCTGCTGGGGGGTGGGTGAGGTGTGATAGTTACTTCAACTGAGACT
This sequence comes from Protopterus annectens, assembly GCF_019279795.1. Lineage (NCBI taxonomy): Eukaryota > Metazoa > Chordata > Ceratodontiformes > Protopteridae > Protopterus > Protopterus annectens. The sequence continues at coordinate 843,044,130 of NC_056749.1, read as the reverse complement.
AATTTCTGGTTAGATCTCACCAGGGAAGACCTCATAGAGGGGGAGCTGCAGTGGTTCCCCATATTGGTAAGCACCAGATCCAGGATGTTGGCACCCCTTCTGGGGGTGTCAACCAGCTGGTCCAGGGGATTGGAATTAGTGAAGTCAAGGAACCTTTGGGCAAGTGAGTTTGAGCATGAGTAATTTACCCAGTCAATGGATGGGTAGTTAAAGTCATCCAAATCCATGATGTTCAGATGTATCTTGAAAGACTCAAGTAGATCTAAATAGGGAGATTGGGTATCCTGATTCATGGAGGGGGTCCTGTAGCTGGCACTAAATAGATGTCCTAGGAACAGTTAACTGCACCTGAAGTATCTCTAGGAAATCATACTGTTTAACCAATATGGAGGTGTATTTATCTTTAATGAATATCGATACACTGCCTCCTTTAGTTTTCATACCTTTAGTTTGTGGTTTGAACATGTGGAATGAGGTGTAACCTGGTATGGCTTAGTTGCTTCCAACAACTTTGAACTAGGTCTCGGTGACTGCACAAATATCTGTGTCTTCCAAGGTGAGTACTTCTTCCATTGGGTGCAGTTTCATGTTAAAACTCCTAGCATTTAGCAATATAACCTTGAGGTTGTTTTTAGACAGAGATTTTACATCAGAAATTTTGTCCTTGAGACACTGCCTAAAAAAAGGCACTATGAGGGTGGTAAAAGCCTTAGCCAGTAGCTGAAATCCCAGGGGTGACAGATGAAGACCATCTCTGGCAAAGCATCGAGGTCTGTCGATCACGTTATCCCAGGCTGACAGATACTGGATTCCCTTAGAATAACAGCAGAAACTAAGCCAATTATTGAAGTTAATCATTTTCTGTTTGTAGTGAGGCATCATCCTAGGTGAAGGTAAAATGCTACTTAAGGCTAAGGACATACCTGCCTGAGACACATAATCTGAGAGCTCAGTCATGTCACTCTTCATATAGTCCAGAGAGATACATCTCAAGTCATTCACACTAACATGGACTATGATGGAGTCATAACAGTACCTGTTGTTAAAAGACTTGAGTGCATGTGTGATATGGCAGACACAAAGATTGAGAAAGGACGGCAGATGCAAAAGTCCAACCAGCCAAACAGCAAACTCAAACAACCAGACAAGCACAGTTAGAGAAGGAAAAAGGACTTTTGTCAGAAACACAGCCCACAGACCAGTTTTGGACCTAAGCCTTTATCAACGTACATACAGACTGTGAAAAATAACCCTTTTATAGGGTAACATGCTAACCAATCACCATAGGCAAATCATAAATATTAATTTAAGCCAGGTGAAAACAACCCTTCCCCCCCAGTCTTACTATCCATGTTTTCTCTTTCCTATTTAGGATGTTGTTCCAACCAATTTTACAGCTTCTAATCCCCCAAACTTTATCAATAATAATAAAATGAAACTGAGCAGAGAAATGTTTTAAAATATGCTTATACAAAGCATTATTGGGATTTTTATTCCTAATATTGCTAAAATGTTCCGACATCCAGAACTTAATAAGTCTGGAATTTTGCCCTACATAGAAGGCTGAAAAAGTTCATATAACTAGGTAAATAACCCAGTCTGTACTGCAGTTACCAAAGACCTTAATGTTAAACAAACGCGGTGTATTTTTAGATATAAATTCTTTCGTTTGAACCATGTATTTGCAAAATGAGCAGTGCCCACAAGGGAAACAACCAACCAATTTGTTTCCCTCTATTGTAACCTGTGTAGATTCTGGAATTTGTTGACTACACTTGTAGTGGTTAAAATAACGACCCATTGTTTTTCCTCTTCTAAAAGAAAATCGACACCTATTTTCCAAAAATGTGTGTAACTGTTCATCCGATAAGAATTTGTTTCAATGATTTGCCCAATGTGGTTATAATACTTTACAGTTGTCCCAAACCAGTAAACAGGTTAGGACAATGGACAGAAAGGATTTATTAAAATACAGGAATCGTGATCAACATAAATATTGTCCCATTAGGTTCATAATCAGTTATGGTAGAAATACATATGACTTCATTAATATTATACAGAATCATTGGGACATATTGCTATCGGATGAACAGTTACACACATTTTTGGAAAATAGGTGTCAGGTTTTCTTTAAGAAAAGGAAAAAAAAATGGGTGGTTATTTTAACCCCTATAAGCGTAGTCAACAAATTCCAGAATCTACACAGGTTACACTAGAGGGAAACAAATTGGTTGGTGGTTTCACTTGTGGGCACTGCTCATTTTGCAAATACATGGTTCAAATGAAAGAATTTATATCTAAAAATACACAGCGTTTGTTTAACATTAAGGTCTTTGGTAACTGCAGTACAGATTGGGTTATTTACCTAGTTATATGTACTTCTTCAGCCTTCTATGTAGGGCAAAATTCCAGACTTATTAAGTTCCGGATATCGGAACATTTTAGCAATATTAGGAATAAAAATCCCAATAATGCTTTGTATAAGCATACCTTAAAACATCCCTCTGCTCAATTTCATTTTATTATTATTGATAACGTTTGGGGTAATAGAAGCTGTAAAATTGGTTGGAACAACATCCTAAATTGGAAAGAGAAAGCGTGGATAGTATGACTAGGGGAGTTGTTTTCACCTGGCTTAAATGAATATTTATGATTTGCCTATGGGGATTGGTTAGCTATCAACATATTACCCTATAAAAGGGCTATTTTTCACAGTCTATATGTACATTGATAAAGGCTTAGGGCCGAAACCAGACTGTGGGCTGTGTTTTTGACTTTTTAATAAAGTCCTTTTTCCTTCTCCATCTGTGCTGGTCTGGTTGTTTTAGTTTGCTGTTTGGCTGGATGGTTCTTTGCACCTGCCGTCCTTGCAGAATCTTGGTGTCTGACATTTTGTATTTCCATTCTGCTGGTGGCGTTTGTTGGAGAAGGGTTCTGTTTCTTACTCTCTAGTCGAGAGAGTTGTTTCCTGCCTCAAGACAGCATAATTTTTTGGGATTTTCATCTTATCGTTTACCTAGTCTGTGAGGATATTATAAAGCTAGCTTGGTATTCATTTCTAATGGTAATAGCAGGTATTTGCACTTGGTGATTTGGCCAGTCGGCTGATACATTATAGTAACATTCAGCGTTTTGACATTTTTTACTACAACGGTGGATTGAAAGTTATCATTTACTTTTGAGCCATACCTGTGAGTATACTATCTCCATTTGGAGTTATCGTTTGACGGTGACAGTTTTTCCAGCCATATTTTGGATTTTGGATTATAAAAAGGTGTTTTTTTTATTTCCATTTATGCTCGTCTGTGTAACATGCATATGTATGACTTGGTAAGCCTGTTTAAAGGCAAGTTGGTGATTTTTCTGGCCATTTTGTACATTTTACCAGCTTGCTTTACATACGGGCATATATATTTTTACAAATGTTTTGGTTCTGACTATTTTGAATCATTGGGGTGTATTCCTTATTGTCCATTATATTCAGTCATTCATTTTGGCTAGTTTATTTTGTGCCTCTCCATATATGCTTGGGACATGTTTACTGGGATGTTATCTTACTAGATATTTGTTTAATGGCCTATGTGGTTGTGGTTTCACGAACATATACATTTTTTTGTTTCGATCTTGTCATGGTGGCCCTTTGATTTAAGGGCTTTATTTGGTGGTGTTTGTGAACATTAAATCTGTTATATTTGAAAAAAACAACTTCAAATCCTTTTTGAGGCTTCTTGACTAAATGTGAGCATCAGTAGGCCTGTGTTTGGCTGCTATGGCAAATAATTACTTGGATTCATCGTGTCGGGAGGCTCCATTTATAGGACCAGGTTTTTTGCTAAATATTGCTATTTTTTTATTCAAACTGAAACCGAGGAAGTTGTGCAAGACATCTTTAAGACTTTCTGGGACTTAGAAATATAAAGGCCTTTTTTGGACATCATTTCTTTTGGATATTGTTCCAGTAGTATTTACGGTCTATATTAGTTCAGTGCTCGATTGTAGTTTTTGGGACTACACTTCATGGTTATCTGAAAATTTAATACATGTGCATGTTTTTACAACAAATGTACAATACATGTCGACCTAATATGGCCATTAATAATTCTTTTATATCTTATATATATATATGAAGTTTTATATGTTTGTTAAACATTTCTTCACATAGGGGGTGATACTTATGTTTTTTGTGCTTGGTGGTCAGCCTTATATGTACATTTGCCATTCATTAGATATTTAATTACAATTCCATCTTATGATATGTATATATACATGTATATGTAATTCAAAGGTTTTTTTTGTATAATCTGATTTTGTTTGCATAGACAATCTGTTATTGAGGTATTTTTTCATATGATATGGTATTGGATGATTGAGGGGTGATAGTTAAAGTACAGAATACACCACACGATATTGCACTTAGATCTACATATAGTAAGGGTCTATTGGAACTAATTATATTACAAAGATGGAAATGATGAATATTTTGGAGGGGCTTTCTACAGATAAAGATGACACAGGGGTCTTTGGTTTTGATCCTAACATGGCAGGTCCTGCTAATCAGGTATCAAAGCAAGATAATGAATGTGTTGAGTTGTTTGATCAACTACTTAAAAATATGAAGAACATTAGATCTTCGGTTTGGTATATTAGGCTATTTAAACCTTACATGTCAAGGGAGATCTCACCTAGGGGACTTTGTGTTAAGATTAAACCCTTAGTTGGACAGGCTGACAACATTTTGCTAAGCACTTGGGCAGATATAAAATAAACTGCTGTAATGGATTTTGTCAAGGCATTACATACCTTTTATGAAGGCAAGATCGATGGGCAAGTGTCAGAAGTAACTAGTCATTGTGAATTTGCAAAAAAGTATAGTGACCAACAAGTTTACAAGAATTGTTTTCAAAAACTGAGTTGTGATTTATTAGTCTTTGAAGGTGAATTAAGAAAATAAATTACATACGTTCAACAGGGATAGTAAAGATTAGAGTTCTGGTAAACCTTTTGAACACATAAAAAAGTGTAAAATTTTCCCAGAGTGAGATCAGAAAAACTAGTGAAAAAAGAAAAAGGAGGAAATCCGTCCTGAACATCGGTACTAGTGATACGTCTGTGGAGGATTCCTCATCTTACACTGATACAGAACCTGATTCCATACAAACATCAGTACTAGTGATACCTCTGGGGTGGATTCCTCATCTTGTACTGATACAGAACCTGATTCCTTACAAACATTGTTACTAGTGATACCTCTGGGATGGATTCCTCATCTTGTACTGATACAGAACCAGATTCATTACAAACATCGGTACTAGTGATACCTCTGGGGAGGATTCCTCATCCTATACTGATACAGAACCTGATTCCTTACAAACATCGGTACTAGTGATACGTCTGTGGAGGATTCCTCATCTTATACTGATACAGAACCTGATTCCTAACAAACATTGTTGCTAGTGATACCTCTTGGGAGGATTCCTCATCTTATACTGATACAGAACCTGATTCCTTACAAACATCGGTACTAGTGATACCTTTGGGGATGATTCCTCATCTTATACTGATACAGAATCTAATTCCTTACAAACATCAGTACTAGTGATACCTCTGGGGAGGATTTCTCATTTTATACCGATACAGAACCTGAATCCTTACAAACATTGATACTAGTGATACCTCTGGGGAGGATTTCTCATCTTATACCGATACAGAACCTGAATCCTTCCAAACATCGATACTAGTGATACCTCTGGGGATCATTCCTCATCTTATACTGATACAGAACCTGATTCCATACAAACATTGGTACTAGTGATACCTCTGGGGAGGAATCCTCATCTTAAACTGATACAGAACCTGATTCCTTACAAACATCGGTACTAGTGATATCTTTGGGGAGGATTCCTCATCTTATACTGATACAGAACCTGATTCCATACAAACATTGGTACTAGTGATACCTCTGGGGAGGAATCCTCATCTTAAACTGATACAGAACCTGATTCCTTACAAACATCGGTACTAGTGATACCTTTGGGGAGGATTCCTCATCTTATACTGATACAGAATCTAATTCCTTACAAACATCAGTACTAGTGATACCTCTGGGGAGGATTTCTCATTTTATACCGATACAGAACCTGATTCCATACAAACATTGATACTAGTAATAACTTGGGTGAGGATTCCTCTTCTTATACAGATACAGAACTTGATCGCATACAAACATCTGTGCTAGTAATACCTTGGGTGAGGATTCCTCATCTTATACTGATACAGAACCTGATTCCTTACAAACATCGGTACTAGTGATACCTCTGGGAAGGATTCCTCATCTTATACTGATACAGAACCTGATTCCTTACAAACATCGGTACTAGTGATACATTTCGGGAGGATTCCTCATCTTATACTGATACAGAACCTGATTCCTTACAAACATCAGTACTAGTGATACCTCTGGGGAGGATTCCTCATCTTATACTGATACAGAACCAGATTCCTTACAAACATCGGTACTAGTGATACCTCTGGGGAGGATTCCTCATCTTTTACTGATACAGAACCTGATTCATTACAAACATCGGTACTAGTGATACCTCTGGGGAGGATTCCTCATTTTATACTGATACAGAACCTGATTCCTAAAAAAAATTGGTACACATGTTAAATTCACATCCCTTCCCCCATCAGTGTGACATTCGAGCTGGTCCTGCCCTACCTAGTAGCTGTCATAATAATACATAGCCCTAATGTACTTTAATGGTACATCTTATTTAACCAAATTATTAAGTAGATTATAAGTCTGTGATTTTATCCAAGACAATATACTACATGGCTGGAAATATATCAACCTTAGTTCATTTTGCGATCAAAAATTATATATAAATATATACATATATGTTTTGCAGGTAAAAATCAGTTTCTATTTTCATAACCTATTGTTAACAAAGATCGCTTTCGGCCTTCTAGACTTCTTCAGGTCTGTGTACAAGAACCCTAAAAACCTATATAATTGTATAATTAGTTAGTATTGTTATTACCATCATTTTGAATAAAGTGGAAAAAAGAGAACCAGAAAAAAATAAAAATAAGACAAAATGTATGTATGATGATGGAAACAGAACTCATGTGGCAATTAAAGCTGAACTCTTTTAGAAAGCCTGGACTAAACAAACTACTACTGTTCAATTAAAATGCACTGGAACTTAGAAAATTGATACATTGTTTACATGACTAATTGTATTTTATTTTGTTATTATTTTTTTTCTACAAATTTGTTTTAAATACCATTTTAAATAATTTGATATTTAAGTGTATATTTTTTTCCATCATCATACATACATTTTGTCTTATTTTTATTTTTTTCTGGTTCTCTTGTTTCCACTTTAAACAAAATGATGGTAATAACAATACTAACTAATTATACAATTATATAGGTTTTTAGGGTTCTTGTACACAGACCTGAAGAAGTCTAGAAGGACGAAAGCGATCTTTGTTAACAATAGGTTATGAAAATAGAAACTGATTTTTACCTGCAAAACATATATGTATATATTTATATATAATTTTTGATCGCAAAATGAACTAAGGTTGATATATTTCCAGCCATGTAGTATATTGCCTTGGATAAAATCACAGACTTAATAATCTACTTAATAATTTGGTTAAATAAGATGTACCATTAAAGTACATTAGGGATATATATTATTATGACAGCTACTAGGTAGGGCAGGACAAGCTCGAATGTCACACTGATGGGGGAAGGGATGTGAATTTAATATGTGTACCAATAACACTTTGTTTTACAGCACAATAAACCACTCCCATGCCTGATAAAAAGTATATATATATTTACAAAGCTTGTGAGGAAATTATTACTCTATTTTTGTTTTATTTGGATCGCTTGTCTGTGTACTTAATAAAGGATTTTCGACTGGAAACAGACGGCCTGCCTTGCTTGGATTACATATGAATACTTAGTAATGCTGCAGAATTATACATTTTCGATTATTACTTTTTGACTTGACGAGTTTACGTTTGCTACTTCTACTACTATTGTCTGATCTGATTAATATACAGTGATTAAATAGAAATATATGGACTGAAAATCTTCCACACAGAGAAGTTTCTTACACTGTTTTGTTTTTTGACCCACTACACTTTAGTGGGTTGTTTTGAGACTTCGGGGATACCACGGAGATTACTTGTATAATGATACAGAACCTGATTCATTACTAACATCGGTACTAGTGATACCTCTGAGGATGGTTCCTCATCTTATACTGATACAGAACCTGATTCCTTACAAACATCGGCACTAGTGATACCTCTGGGGAGAATTCCAAATCTTATACTGATAAAAAACCTGATTCCTTACAAACATCAGCACTAGTGATACCTCTGCTGAGGATTCCTCATCTTATACTGATACAGAACCTGATTCCTTACAAACATCGGTACTAGTGATACCTCTGTGGAGGATTCCTCATCTTATACTGATACAGAACCTGATTCCTTAAAAACGTCGGTGCAAGTGATACCCCTGGGGATGATTCCTCATCTTATACTGATGCAGAACCTGATTACTTACAAACATCGGTACTAGTGATACCTCTGGGGATGATTCCTCATCTTATACTGATACAGAACCTGATTACTTACAAACATCGGTACTAGTGATACCTCTGTGGAGGATTCCTCATCTTATACTGATAAAGAATCTGATTCCTTACAAACATCGGTAATAGTGATAACTCTGGGGAGGATTCCTCATCTTATACTGATACAGAATCTGATTCCTTACAAACATCGGTAATAGTGATACCTCTGGGGAGGATTCCTCATCTTATACTGATACAGAACCTGATTCCTTAAAACATCAGTACTAGTGATACCTCTGGGAAGGATTCCTCATCTTTTACTGATACAGAACCTGATTCCTTAATAACATTGGTACTAGTCATACCTCTGAGGAGGATTTGTCATCTTATTCTGATACAGAACATGATTCCATACAAACATAGGTATTAGTTATACCTCTGGGGATGATTCCTCATCTTATACTGATACAGAACCTGATTAATTACAAGCATTGGTACTAGTGATACCTCTGGGGAGGATTCCTCATCTTAGACTGATACAGAACCTGATTCCTTAAACACATCGGTACTAGTCATACCTCTGGGGAGGATTCTTCATCTTATACTGATACAGAACCTGATTCCCTTACAAACATCGGTACTACTGTTACCTCGGGGAGAATTCTCGTCTTATATTGAAACACAACCTGATTCCTTACAAACATCGGTACTAGTGATACCTTTGGGGATGATTCCTCATCTTATACTGATACAGAACCTGATACCTTACAAACATCGGTACTAGTGATACCTCTGGGGAGGATTCCTCATCTTATACTGATACAGAACCTGATTGCTTACAAGCTTCGGTACTAGTGATACCACTGGGGAGGATTCCTCACCTTATACTGATACAGAACCTGATTCCTTACTAACATCGCTACTAGTGATACGTCTGTGGATGATTCCTCATCTTATACTGATACAGAACCTGATTCCTTACAAACATTGGCACTAGTGATACCTCTGGGGAGGATTCCTCATCTTATATTGATGCAGAACTTGATTCCTTACAAACATCGATAAAAATGATACCTCTGGGGATGATTCCTCATCTTATACTGATACAGAACCTGATTCCTTAAACACATCGGTACTAGTCATACCTCTGGGGAGGATTCTTCATCTTATACTGATACAGAACCTGATTCCTTACAAACATCGGTACTAGTGGTACCTCTGGGGATGATTCCTCATCTTATACTGATACAGAACCTGATTCCTTACAAACATCGGTGCTAGTGATACCTCTGGGGAAGATTCCTCATCTTATACTGATACAGAACTTGATTCCTTACAAGCATCAGTACTAGCGATACCTCGGGCGAGGAGTCCTCATCTTATACTGATACAGAACCTGATTCCTTACAAACATCGGTACTAGTGAACCTCTGGGGTGGATTCCTCATCTTATTCCAATACAGAACCTTATTCCTTACAAACATCGGTACTAGTGATACCTCTGGGAGGATTCCACATCTTATACTGATAAAGAACCTGATTCCTTACAAACATCAGTACTAGTGATACCTCTGGGGAGGATTCCTCATCTTATACTGAAACAGAACCTGATTCCTTACAAACATTGGTGCTAGTGATACCTCTGGGGAGTATTCCTCATCTTATACTGATATAGAACCTGACTCCTTACAAATGTTGGTACTACTGATACCTCTGGGGAGGATTCCTCATCTTATACTGATACAGAACCTGATTCCATACAAAAATCGGTACTAGTGATACCTCTGGGGAGGATTCCTCATCTTATACTGATATAGAACCTGATTCCTAACTAACATCGGTACTAGTGATACCTCTGGGGGGATTCCTCATCTTATACTGATACAGAACCTGATTCCTTACAAACATCGGTACTAATGATATCTCTGGGGTGAATTTCTCATGTTATACTGATACAGAACCGGATTCCCTACAAACATCGGTGCAAGTGATACCTATGGGGATGATTCCTCATCTTATACTGATACAGAACCTGATTCCTTACAAACATCGGTATTAGTGATAGCTCTGCGGATGATTTCTCATGTTATACTGATACAGAACCTGATTCCTTACAAACATCGGTTCTAGTGATGCATCTGGGGATCATTCCTCATCTGATACTGATACAGAACCTGATTCCTTACAAACATCGGTACTAGTGACACCTTTAGGGAGTATTCCTCATCATTTACTGATACAGAACCTGATTCCTTACAAACATCGATACTAGTGATATCTCTGAGAATGATTCCTCATCTTATACTGATACAGAACCTGATTCCTTGCAAACCTCGGTACTAGTGATAATACTGGGGAGGATTTCTCTTCTTATACTGTGATAGAACCTGATTCCTTACAAACATCGGTACAAGTGATACCGCTGGGGATGATTCCTCATCTTATACTGATACAGAGCCTGATTCCTTACAAGCATCAGTACTAGTAATACCTCTAGGAAGGATTTTTCATCTTATACTGATACAGAACCTGATTACTTACAAACGTCAGTGCTAGTGATCCCTCTGGGGAGGATTCCTCATCTTAACCTGATACAGAACCTGATTCCTTACTAACATCGTTGGTACTGAAACCTCTGGGGATGATTCCTCATCTTATACTGATACAGAACCTGATTCCTTACAAACATCGGCAATAGTGATACCTCTGGGCAGAATTCCTTATCTTATACTGATAAAGAACCTGATTCCTTACAAACATTGGTACTAGTGATACCTCTGGGGGAGATTCCTCATCTTATACTGATACAGAACCTGATTCCTTACAAACGTCGGTACTAGTTATAACTCTGGGGAGGATTCCTCATCTTATACTGATACAGAACCTGATTCCTTACAAAAATCAGCACTAGTGATACCTCTGGGGAGAATTCCTAATCTTATACTGATAAAGAACATAACTCCTTAGAAACATCGGTACTAGTGATACCTCTGGGGAGGATATCTCATCTTATACTGATACAGAACCTGCTTCTTAC